>NW_020650526.1:4117120-4208091 GCF_003573695.1 Papaver somniferum | reverse complement strand
TTAAAAAATGAAAAAATCATAAAAATGGAGCTCATTTACCTTGAAATGTTGACTCTTGTGCAAATATGTATAATTATTAGGAGTCTTAGTCTAGATATTTAGGCACCCTGATTCTAGCACAATTCACATAGTGATAAGAAATTTGCACGCGCACGATCTACCAATACATGTATGGCCTCGATCTTCAAGGTGTTTGATAGGAAGTTACGATTGCCAATCACTTTAGAATATTGAACGAAACTTGACTAGCTTGTTCTTTGGTTGGTTGGGATAGAAGGTGGAGGTTACATTAAGAAAGACAACCATCGAATTTAACTGGGTGCATCAAAAAGGGCTACCTCTTGCAAAGTGTCATGTAATTTTTTTTTGTTTCTTCTTGTTATGTATCAAAAGTGTTTCCTTATTCAAAAAAAAAAAAAAAAAATATATATATATATATATCAGAAAAATACCAAAAAAATCAAGTATTTATCAATTCCATCATCTCTTGTTCCAAAAATAAAAAAAGAATAGTCAATGTAAATAAGAGTCATGTAAATAGTCATCTTTTGTTGTTTCTTTTGTAATAAGCAAGGAAGGGTGTATGCCATTGATGTACAACGCGAGTAATTGTGAAATACCTCCAACTCATTCACAATTCTCGTAAAGTCCGGACAGCTAGCTAGATTTCGACCTCAGTTCTTAGCCTGAGAAACTATCTCTTGGTGATTAGTAGTCATGACTTCAGATCTTTCTTTACACATGTGTAGATACACTTTACACTCTTATCACATGTCTTTATTTGTTATCAGTGCTAGGATTGTGCCTTGATAGCTAGATTGACATCTCCATTTTGCTGTGAGCTTAACTGTTTTGCACATGTCACGTTTGATGGAATCTGAGCTTATATTTTGTCCTTAGGTTTTGTAGGCACACCTCTGGTAAACCTTCACGAGACTTCAACTCGTCCACTAGGGACACTTAGTGGTTTAAAAGGCTTAGTGCATACGCTAAATGCATTCGAGAGACCAGCGACAGTGGTATAGTTAGGATTTCCTTAGTTTTGTTTTACTTGAGGACAAGTAAAATTCAGGTTTGGGGGTATTTGATGAGTGCCAAATATTGTATATATCTATCCCTTTTTGTTGGCAATTTAACTCATCTTTTATGCATTAATTCTACATTTTATCCCATATTCTGTATTTTCATTGTTTTCAAGAATAAATATTTTTATTAATTAATTTTGCATTTTTAGGTAATAAATAAAGTTCGGATGAGTCGCGGAGCGAAAAGAGCAGAAAAGTAGTGGAAAGCCGGGAGAAATTACGCAAGGAAACCGCGAATAATGGTGCGCACAACCTCATTTTCTTCACACAAAAGCGCCTCCGTTCTCAGCCATCAGATCAGTTCTCAGAAGCATCCGACGGTCGCTCCCTCATAGAGCATCAAAATCTGATGTCTCTGCCGAGCACCACAGCGCTGAAATTCCAAGCCTTCAGATTAGATGGTAGTTGAATCCAACGGTCGATCCCTTGCTGTGCATCAAAGTTTGATATCTCCGCCTAACACTACAACACCTAACTCCATCAAGTACCGTTCATTTTATTGTATCATATAATCCAACTGTCGCTCATAGCTTGCCTCCGCATCACCGTCCGATCTACCTACCATCTTCGCATCTCGCAGCTCAGAGTCACAGAACATCAAAACTAGATACACCCGCCTCACACCCTAGTGACCGAGCACCATCCACCTAACCAAACAACCCCTTCTCCCAACCAGTCGACCTTCTCCTCCACCCACCCCTCTGCAGAACCATCACCCTGCTGCAAACCATGCCCGCCACCGTACCACCACCTTCTTCACCTTCACTGCCACCACCACACCTCCACCATCATCACCCTATCACTCAAAGTAACCAATACCATCTGCTCCCATCTCCCTAGTCCATCTAATTTCTCAACTTTTTCACGTTCTCTTTCAGAAACCTTAGGCGTGCAAAATTGATAAATTGGGTTGAGCTAGAGTGAAATTGAAGGCATGGAGAGGTAGAGAAGGACAAGTAGAGTAATGGGTTGCGTTCAATTTGATGTTGCTACATCAAATTAGGTAAGAATTCACCAACCCTAACTCTGTCAGTTTGGGAATTTTTTTTTGTAGAACCCTAATGTGTTGTGGGTATATATAAGACTGTGGGTATGTTGTAATAGTTATGTTTGGACTAGCCTACATCCAGGACTCTCATGTCCTGTTAACTATTAATTTTCACTTTCAATTTCATTTCTGTTCATTTCTATTCATGTTCATTTCTGTTTAATTGTGGTTTCTTTCCCTGTTTTAATTCCCTGTTTAGTTGTTTACATGTTGTGATGTTTGTTCCTTGTGATGTCTGTTAAGGTTTAATTTCAGTTATTTCAATTTCAGTTGTGATGTTTGTTCCTTGTTTGTTCAACTGTGTTTCAATTCATTGTCAAGAAGTGATGGTGTGCTAGGTTAGAGCTTTCAGTACACTGTTTTGATTGAGCAGTGGGGAGAAACTAGTGCTCACTAGTGACAATGAGCAAGCTAGTTTTCTTCCCACTCCATTTGTATGCTTAACTCTATTGCATTGTTGTGATTGAGCAATGGGAGGAATTAGTGCTGATAGCAAGCTAATTCTCCTCCCATTCCATTGGTATGCCTAGAGCCACTTCTACTACTTGCATTGTTATCACTTTCAGCTTCTCCATATCCCTGCCCTTGGCCTTAGGCCTTGGTTAACTTGTTGTGATCTTTGCTGTTGCCCTGTTGTATCTTCCCTTTTGTTGCTGTTTAGTTACCCACTGCATCTGCCTTGTTATTTCTGCTGCCTTTCATTGCTTGTACATTCTGCTGCATTGCTGCCTTTTTCTGCTGCATTTCTTTCTTTCTCTGCTGCACTGCTGCTGCAGCTGCCTTCCTGCAGTTCCTGCTGCATCACTATCTGCCCTGAAGCTGCTGCTGCTGCTGATGCTGATGCCAAGCTGCTGCTGCCCTGCCACTTCTTCTGCTGCCAAGCCAAGTCCAGTTCCTCCCCAAAGGCCTAGCTAAAGACCCAATCCAACTGAGCCCAATTCACTTCAGTGAAGCCTAAAGCCCAGTTGTTTAACCCAAAGGCCTAGTTCAATAGCCAAGCCCAATTCAGTCAACTGTGGGCTTAACCAAAGCCCAGTTGTTTAAGACCAAAGCCCAAATTCATTAAGGCCCAATCCAATTCAGGCTTAATCAAAAGCCTAAGTTTAAGGCCAAAGCCCATTTGCACTTCAAAGATAACTGAGCCCAAGCTCAGTTCATTTTATTTTTAACAAACCCACTAAGCCCAATTCATTCAAAGGTCATTCAAACCCATTAGTACTCAAAGCCCAATTTACGCCAAAAGGCTTTTAAGCCCAAAGCAAATCTAGGAACCCAATTAGCTAAAACACTTCCCAAAACACACCCGATCTCTGTGGATCGACCCGTACTTGCACGAGCTACAACCGACGACCGTGCACTTGCGGTATTACTGTAGGCCCCCGTTTCATTGCTTCATTCTATACATATCTCCGGGCCCACCACATAATCATTTGAATGTTGTTATGATTATCTATGGGTATGAGGTGAGGATTTCATCCTAGGGAACAATGTTTACATGTGTTCTAAGGAAGTAAGTTCATAAACTTGTTTGTGGACGGTAAAGGAAATTGCCAGGAGTTATTGATTTTCTTGTTCATTGCATATCTTATGATCAACTAATATGTGTGATGGAGTACAACCGCTCACAACTTGTTGTGTTCTTGCTAGAAATATTCACAAAGTGCTGACTTATGTATTGGTATAACTTTTATTAGTAAAACCAATCTTAAGTAATCACCTGTGGTATGATCAGATTATGTCTCACGTTGGGGAAAGGGAACCAATCCTAGTAAGGGAAAAGTAACCGATCCTAGTAAGGGAAAGGGAACCGATCCTGGTAAGGGGTGCAGTACATCAAGGGTAACTGATCCTTGTATAGGGTGCAGCAAGGTTTATATAAGGAAGGGGAACCGATCCTATGGGCATGTGCAACACATATAACTTAGATACCATATATATGTGGGGAACCGATCCTAGTACCTAGTCAACCGAATCTTTGGAAAGCTAGTATGACTATGCGTAGTACTCACATGGAGGTAGAACCGAAACTTGTTTTGGTAGAACCGAAACTTGTTTTGGTAGAACCGAAACTTGTTTTGGTAGAACCGTTAAACCCATGATTGTGATTGAATGTTGGTTTGATCAATCACATAGTTCTTAGAAGTCAGATGAACTAATTCTAAACTTGTTTGGAAGTGTGGCAAATCGGTTTCAAGGTTTTAAATGTGAAAGAGAACTTATAAAGTAAAGATGTCAACAAACTTTGAACACGTGTTGTGAATCTTTCATTTCTATAATTGTTCAAAGATATTCCTTAACGGCTAAGGTAAGAGAAAGACTTTTATTAGTTCCCCCCGTTGTCTCCGTTTCCCCCACGGTTGCTCTCTAAGGCTCCTATGATCGAAACATAAGTAAGTTAAGAATCTTTTAGTTAAGGTTATTAATTTTATTTTTAAGAAAATTACAGAATTAGTAATGTGCATTTACTAATTAGATTTTCCGAGAGATTTCGATCGTTATTCTGGACAGAGCATTTCCAGGAATTATGAAAACTGAATCTATGCTTTTATGAATATCTTGAGAATATTTTCGATTTTGGAAATTCCTTGGCATCCAAACTTCCTTGTCTATAAATAAACGAAGTTTTCCTTTCTAGCAAACTAATCCTTCGTAACAATAGACTTCCTCTCTTATCTTTGTTACTGGTGTAGCCGCCTATCAGAGAGGAGATTAATCTAATTAGGTGAAATCTCTTACGGCCGCTTAGTTTAAAGTCTTATTTGGGATTGAGAAGCTCTATCGCGACCCGTTGGTGGGAAACTAGATAATTGCGGTTTATCTTTTTTTTCGATTAATTTGATTGACTAACGTTGGTTGAAATCTGAGTGAACCTAGTTTGTTGATTCTTGAGAATCTTCTATTCTGATATAATATTCACTCAAACTAATTCAGAGTTTCGACAGAGATATTTAGACTATTGTTAGTTCTAAACACGATCTTGTGATAATCCATTGTAACAGACCCTGTTCTGTGCGTGATTGATCACAGGAGATTCAAGCGATTGGGTGCAGGTTTTTATTGAAGATTTAAGAAGATATGAAGACAAAGAAGATATTGAATATATGATTTGGGTTTTATAATCTTTGGTGTGCACAATACTTGTTTTCGGTAAAAGAGGATCCAATTAATAATCGGTTTATCCTTGTGGTAGATTGGATTGATTAATTGAGTAGATCGGCATCAACACGGTTCTTCGGATTAAAGGTGTTTTTGGCTTAATCTTAATCGATTACATGTGGGTGATTGAACAAAAGACAGATCTAGACCCGAAGAAGGAGTTTATATTGAGATAAACGGAAGAGCCTTTGTCCGACTCATATCACTTTGTTGAATAAAGTTGATACCAAATAAAAAAAAATCCTTTAATGTTTGGAATACGAACCATAGGGATTGATCCAAGAACGTAACTTATTTATAAGTTGGAGGCATGGGAATACAGACGAAACTAGGTGAACTGTAGGGTTAGTTACTTGGTCTCGACCAGTGTAGTCAATATCGACCGTATCGGCCGATATATCGGGGATATTTTGGATATCGTCCCAGAGCGATACGATAAGAAGGATATCAGGGATACGATATTCGCCCGATAATATCGTCCGTATCGGCCGCATCAGCCGATACCAAATTCTCTGACATTTTCCGATATAAGCCAGTATTGGTCGTTTTCTATAAAGTTTAAGGGTAATTTTGGTTTTTCCGTTCCGATATCTCTTAAATCCATAAAATTTCATTCATAATTTTAATAACTTGTACCCACAAATTTCATCTTCAAACCCTATATCAGAAGAGAAAAACCCCATTTATTTCTTCATCAGTTACAGAATTGGTATCTATAATTTAAAATAAAATTATATTATCCCTGTTTAGTTACCATTTTAGTATGTAAACTTTAAAGTTGGTGAAGTTACTCTCTTGTTTCCGGTTTGAACTTTAAACTTCTTTAATTATCCTTTTAGGTATCGAACTTTAAAGTTATTGAAGTTACTCTTTTTTGTTCCTGATAAAATTGATGGTATCTATTATATCTTATCCGAAAATATATGGAGAAAATGTTTAATATAAAATTATAATATTTAAATTTAGAACCGATATTTCAACGATGATATTCCCGATATAAAATCGTACCACTGTATCGATCCCGGCCGAGATGAACCGATATCCGATATTACCTACATTGGTCTCAACTATACAAAGTTAGTCTAATTTTGTGTAGCGGCTTAATCCTGAGAGTATTCAATTCTGGACTAGGTCCCGGGGTTTTTCTGCATTTGTGGTTTCCTCGTTAATAAAATCTGGCTGTGCCATTTACTTTTATTTTCCGCATTATAAATTTTTTATTATAACTAAAGTAAATTACATAAATGTTAATTCATATTTACTTGATAAGCAATCCTATTGTGTTTGGTTAAGTCCAATCCTTTGTATTAAGTAAACATATTTCGTTGTTGTATTGTCTCGATCTCGTATCTATAGACGATCACACGAAGTGTGATCTAGTTAGTTCCATTGTCTCGACTCTGTCCATAGACAATCACTTTCGGAGAAAGGACTTATAGGTAGGAAAAGTTTTCTCTTGAGGTATATTTGGGTACCCTCGCCTTTTCACATACTAATAATTAAATAAATGTTGTACCTGACAAAGCTCGGCAATAATCCTTTGCGTCAAGTTTCGGTCAATGCGGAATCGTCGCTGAAAATCCTCATCGGAATAGACACAATCATGATTAAAATAATCATGCATCAGCTTTTCGTGGTAAAACTGTCGATTTCTCCATGTTCGTCTTTTAGTCGTAACTTCATATGGCTCAAAAGGCTTTGGTATGATCCCGGTTTGTAATTACGACATAAAATTTCGCCTTCTTCTATCTTGAATTGCATCTTCATCCATTTGACGCAAAAACTCCATACACATTTCTTCCTCTTATTCATACAACATTTCATCCATCTCCATATCTTCCTCAGAAGAACCAAAATCATATCCATGGTTGAAAATTGAAAACAGTTGAAATTAAGAAAAGATTGATCGGATGAAAGATTATTGTGAATTTGTGAGATCAAACTCGAGTTGTATTTATGGAGGTAGAAACTAGTCGTTTCGGTGATGGTTTAAAAGTAACCGTCGGCGTTCTTGGTTCAAACACTAGCGGTTATCTTATGTACGCCATCGTACATCCTTAAAACACTAGCGGTTGTATTTCAAACGCCAGCGGCAGCAGTCGTCCTGGCGCTTGACGGTCAATCGCCCACTTCTTTTCCATAGTGCAAAAATGCGTTTGACAATCCCCATACAGCTGGATCAACAAAAAATTGGTTTTGTACATTTCCATAGGAATTCCCAAAAGAAGTCCACCCTTGAATTCGGCTTGAGTAGGTAAGCGGTAAAACAATACAAGATCACATTGAATCGGGCGAATAAAATAAAACAGAAAGGTTTTAGTTCAAAATATGGGTAAAACATTATATCATCAAATAAGATTAACCGAAAAGGATTGAAATTTATTTGGATAAATTGTATAACTGATTAAGGAATCATTCCTCCTCCTCCGTATTACTCTGTTTAACTTTGATGCAATAACGAAGAATTACTCAGCCAGTCAAGAATGTTTGAAAGAAAAAAATAATTAAGAGAGAGAGCATATCAAAAAGGGTCCCACTAGGTTAATTTGCCTATTATTCTACGTGGATAATCTCTCTCTTCTCCCCTTTTCTCTCTGCAAAAAAACAACTCTTGTAACCTTTTTCTCCCGAAAAATTCTTTCATGTATCTCAAATTTATCATATCTGGTATGATTTTCTCAGATCTTCTGGTTGGATTTGAATACAATTACTTGTAATTATACGTATATTACTTCCAAATGAAATAATCATTTTTATAAAACGATTTAGGTTTTTAGTATGTTTTTCTTTTATCCTGTAATGGTTTTTATATGCCATTTATTAGATTACTTCTTGTATACTTTCCAAGAAAAATTCCTTAGGTTTCGTGGCAATTCAATCAGTTGCACCAATCCTCTAGGATCTTTTATTCAGAGCAATCTACTTCAGCATGACATGATTTTACGTCTATGTGAAGAACAATAGCTTCCGAAATTGATTGTGAAAACGATATTTTGCACAAATTACTCCCGATTGGGACACTTAAATCTTATTGAAGAAAAAGACAATTCAAAATGGCAGATTATTAAATCACAAGTCATTCCTTCGGCATCATCAGATTTATCTTTGAAATCCATGTATTTTAATATTTTCATGTTTTTCATGGTTGATTTATTTGAAGATGATGTATGCATTCTTATAATTTTAATGATATCGAGAAGTAATCTTGTTCCTTCAGAATAATAATAATAATAATTAAAAAAATTTAATTGAATCCAAAAGCTTGAAGATTCAATCGTACTTCTTCTTTGTAGATTCAATTAGTTTTTTTTTTTTAAGAATCAAATTTCCCAATTTCTAGAGTGTGAGTTTGTTGAATCTGGGAGTTGAATTGATTAGGGTTTGTGTTGATTGAAAGTGGTGTTTCTGTGAAATAGGGGTTTCTTTGTTCATGTTGATAGTTTTGTGGTTTTGAAGGTGAATCCGTGTTGGGTTTTATGGTTTGGATGCGAGGGAATCCATCTTCAACTATTTTTGAATTAGGGATTTGAGTTCTTGTTTTTCCAGCAGTTCTGTTTAGTTTTCGGGAATTTGAGGCATCGGGGTTTCGTCAATTGCATAACTTGTTGAATTAAGGTTGGGTTTTGTAGTTTGATTACAAGGGAGAAGTTTGATCAATTATCTCTCTATCCTCAGTAGTGCAAGGCTTTGGTGTTTTGTCAATTGAAGATTTGGGTGAGTTTACAACCTCCAATTAATCTTCAGTAAGTGTCTTCTCCAATCTGTGTATGTGTTTGTGGTGACAGATTTCTTTGGAGGTGTTGTTTGTAATTCGAATTATAGTTTTGAACATTTTTCTATAAGTGATTAGTGTTACATAACTGGGTGTGTTTGAATTGGATTTCACGGTTTTGTGCTGGTTGAATTTGTATTGGTGGTTCTACTTTAGTGAAAGCCAGGGTTAAGGATTTAGATTTGATTGATTTTTGTGTATAATTGAAGTTGTTTTAGGGTTGGGCTTTATGGTTTTGATTGTCAGGGAGAAGTTTTAATCTTTTAGCTCTTAATCTTCAGTGGTGCACTGGTAAAAGAGCTTTAAAATTAGGCTGTGTAATTGAAGTTGAATTTGAGAAGGGTATTGTGGTTTGTTTGCAAGGGAGAATTTTCATCAATAACTCTCAGTCTTTTGTGATTTTGCATTCTAACTGGTTTGAGTTTGTATTGTGGTTGTTTATCCTTTGTGAAGGTATAATTAGTGTTTAGTTATATGGTTTTGAGTTTTCTTTGTTGAAAACTTAAACTACCATACACGAAACTCTGATTTTTAGTTTCGAGTAGCCTTTTTCGTTCACTTGTTTTTCCAATCTTTGGGTTATTACTGTGGTTATTTCTTTTTTATTAAGCAGAATGCCTATAAGACATTCTTCTAGATCATCATCCTCTTCTCAGGATGATAATGAATCCCCTTCAAGGCCTGCTTCCACTTCACAATCTGCTTCTGCAACACATGATGGTCGGGCCCATTGTCCCTTTATTGGTTTTGATGAATGTCATGATGGGGTCGGAGGTAGGGGTTATGCTAGAACTACAATTTACAATCATATGAAAGATATGTATTTTCTCAATGACGTGGCAAAGGAAACGTGTAGGGAAAAAATACGTACGAATCTGGAATGCTGCAATGCTTGGGAAAGGATGTTGGTTGATATGCGATTGTGGTTGTGCTTTAAGTGCTTACACACACATACATGGAGAAAAGCGTGTCGTGATCCAAGTCATATTTGTGAAGTTATCAATGGGCCTTTCAATGGCTCCGGTGCTGATTTTCTCATTCATGGAGTAACTAAACCACAGATATGCACAGATCATATTACAAAAGATTGTCCAGATTCAAGTAACCCTAACACTGGAGATGCTACATTGCACATTACAGTATAGATGCTCAATACTATCCTTCAGAGACAAATCCCTACAATTGTAAGTATCCCCCACCATGTAGATTACACTTTTCTAGAACCATGAAAAAGGATCTTGATAATGTGCTTGCTCACCCCTCAGATGTAACAGCTTGGTTACAACTCCTCTTACTTCCTGTATGCACATTGCATCTTTATGTGCCAAAAAGTTCTAGAGATGCTCGTTCTAACAATATAAAGAAACTCCAAATTTCAGCAATTAATCAGGCACTAACACGTTGGAAAGAACCCAATGGATGCTTTATCATGACTCAAGAATAGCTTGGGATCTCTTAGCCAATCCCCAGGAAATAGCATTCTCACATGAAGAAGCAGGATTCTACTTTGCTGGCGAGCAGGAAAAAGTTAAGTTACGGCCATTACTCTGTTACTATCCGTATTTTTTTCTCCGACGGTGTTGCACCCTCAACTCCAGACACTTTGCACGAGCTTCAGCAAAAACACCCACCTGCTCCGCCACCTTACATATCTGCTGAAGAAATCTCCACTCCTGCACTGGAAATTGATGCTAAAGCTGTTTTATCTGCTCTACGAAGTTTCCCTAAGGGAACCTCATGTGGAAGAGACGGTCTTAGAGCTCAGCATTTATTAGATGCATTGAGTGGTAATGCGGCAGCTGTTGCGGAGGATATTTTGCAGTCCATAACAGGTGTCATAAACTTATGGTTGGCAGGTAAGTGTCCCTCAGTTCTTGGTGAATTTATTGCTAGTGCTCCTCTTACTCCATTGCTTAAACCTGGTGGTGGTTTAAAGCCAATTGCAGTTTGCACCATTTGGATAAGACTGTGCGCTAAATTATTTGCAACATCGTCCTTCAAAGATTTAATCATATATTTAGGCATATACCAATTTGGTGTAGGCATACCTTGTGGTGGTGAAGGGATTTTGCACTCAGCAAACAGGTTATTGGACATGAAGGGTAGTGATAACACTAAGACCATGTTGTTGATTGATTTTTCTAATGATTTCAATCTGGAGGATAGATATACCATGATTAGCGAAGTCAGAAAACATTGTCCGAGCATCTCCAGGTGGGTAGAGTTTTCTTACTCAACCCCAGCCAGATTATATTACAATGATGCAGTGCTCTCTTCTTCTCAAGGGGTTCAACAGGGTGACCCCTTGGTCCCCTGTTATTTGCTTTATCTTTACATCCTTTGGCTGAAAAACTTGCTTCTCATTGTACCCTTGATTTTCATGCATGGTATTTGGATGATGGCACTCTTGCATGTGACACAGTGGAAGTGTCTAAAGCCTTGAGAATAATACAAGAGGAAGGTCCATGTCGAGGCTTATATCTTAATGTCTTGAAAACAGAGATCTTTTGGGCAGCATTTGACCTCAGGAGAGATGAATCAGGGTTTTTTTTCTATAAGATAGTGGTAAACCAGTTGGTGGAGTCAAACTTCTCAGTGGGCCTGTCAGTTTAGATATGCAATATTACAGTGATTCAGTTATGAACACGGTTGATAAAACTATACATCTCATGTAGAAAGTTAGGAAACTCCAAGACCCACAGAGTGAGCTTCTTCTTTTACGTAACTGCACCGGTGTTTCCAGACTTTACTTTTCACTCCGTACCACTAGTCCTATGGATTTACAAGAAGCCACCTCGGTTTTTGATAACAATCTTATGCAGTACTTGCGGTAGTTAATTGTGGGTGATGGTGCAGGTTTAGGTTTGGTTCAACAACGTATTGTCACTTTGCCAATAAATATGGAGGTTTAGGTGTTCATAGTATCGCAGACATTGGTAAGTATTGCTACTTAGCCTCTCAAGCTCATACTCATTATTTGCAAAATATTATCCTGCGGTTACCAGCAGATACAGATCATGGCCATATGTTTCAGCATGATCTGCAGTCGTTTACTCAAGATTGTGGTTTATCTCTTCGCAACTTCAACATCAATGATGCTTCCCCCAAGTACATGCAGTCCCTGGCAGTTGCATATTTTGGTGTTGTCAAGGAACGAATTCCTACCTGCTACAACTTAACTAAGCGTGATGCCATTTTATGGCAGTGCAATCGAGTTGAACATGCGATGGATTTTCTCAAAGCCATCCCAATTAGTGGTCTTAATCAAACAGTTGGGCTAAGACAGTTCAGTTCTGTGCTCATGTATCGGCTAGGCATCCCATTCTTTGCCAAAGAAAGTCAGTGTCCTAGTTGTAATCGTGTCATGAATATCTTTTGAGATCACGTGGTGCACTGTGCTAAGGATGTGGGTCCCAAATTTAGGCACAATATGGCTAGAGATATCTTAGCGGATATATGTTGTAAATCTAGTGTGACAGCGAGGAAGGAAGTATCTTTGGGTTTTTTGTCGGATATTGAAAATGGTTTCAAACCCCCTGATATTTTTGTATATAATTGGGAAGATGGGAAGGATGTATGCTTCGATGTTACGGTTGTGTCTCCCTTCACAAGTGCTAGTACTCGCAATTTTATACCTAGGCGTGCTATTTTTGCGGCTGTCACTCATAAATGCACTAAATATCTAGATAAATGTGTTACTCATGGGTACGGTTTTGGCATTTTGGATTTCTCTACATTAGGTGAACTCGGAGTCGACACTATCTCTTTTTGGAAACGTTTAAGAAATTGCTTTGTTAGTCATGATGCCAATCATAAGATTGGCGAGTCTCCCTTTCATAGGCTAGGTATTGTTATTCAAAAAGGTGTGGGAGCGCAGATTGTTGCTAGACTCCCTGCCAACCCTGTGTAAATTCTTTTCGTTTTTAAAAAAAAATAATTATAATAATAATAATTATTATTATTATTATTATTATGTTTCTACTTTGTAGTCCCACTGGACTTGCTCTTAGCCCTCTAATATTTCTAAGTGGACTCAAAAAAAATGAAATCTGTTTAAGCCCAAAAACATGAGAGTTAGAAAAAAAAACTAGGAATTACTGGTTAATCCAGTTTTAGGAGACCCGTTTAGTGGTTAATCCAGTCCTAAATCAAATTTAATCGTTGGTCCAAAAACATGTTTTTGGACCAGATTTTTTACTCGCCACGTGCGGAAGTTATAAAGTGTATTTTCTAATTGGCCAAAATACCCTTTTAAATCGGATCTAATTATGTTTTATCAGTTCGTTCGTTCATCACAAATTAGAGAGATTTGGCGATGGTGTTTGGTGGAAAAAACCCGAAAATTTCCAACTCTCGATTCAAACTAAAACCAGAAGAGGCAATAATGGTGAATCATCATTTTTCATCTCCAACTAATTTCGATTCAAGTTCGAACGATTGGATGGGTACATAAGTTGATTTAATTTATGTTTTTTTCTTTAATGTCTTCATCTGATGGTTTTTTTTAGGGTTCGTTCGGGTATCATCCTAATATAAGATCGAAATCTCTTGATTCCACATAAATAACAACCTTTGTTTCCTGAAACTCAACATCCATTTTTCAGGTTAGGGCTTATTTTGGATTTTTTGTTTGCTTTGTTTCCTAATTTATTATGTTAAAATTGAAGCATTCAGTATGTTTTGTGATGGAATTTGACGAAAATGACAATTATGCAATAGCTTATACATTTTGGGACTGACAATTGTGTTGTTGGTGTGGCGTTTTTTAATAAATCTGACTGTTTTAGTGGAAGAATTCAGTGGGGGTTTACAAGATCTTGGTTTTGAGGTGGAATTGCTTGTTGGATTAAATGAGGTGGAATTGCTAGGTGGAATTACTAGAATATATAACTCCAAAACTAGTAGTAATAAAGCATACTTTCGTGAGTTATCAGGTCTTTTGGATCAAATGGTACATTCATCAATGTATTAGGTTTTCACTCAGTACATATTGATATGTACTGTTTTTTGAATTTTTACATATCAGTATGTTTTTGGTTTATAACATTAGGAATTCAGTTCTTTAAATATTGTTTATATATATATTAGTTCCAATTTATGTATTGGAGAATGTATCTTTAGGTTTTTGCCTCTACTGTTGGAAGCATACTATATATTAGTGGTGGCCTTTTTATGAGTGTAAACTTTTCTATTATGTGGATACAATATAGTTACCAGTTAGGGATAGTAGTGTCTTTCTTCTCTGACTGCACAAGGCTAAAACGAAAGGAGGTAATTTTTAACTGTAGTTTACTCATTACTTAATCTTGAATTTGATGTTGGATACTAGACTATACTAGACATGACTTCGTGTTGTTAGTGAAAAAAACTAGGGTCTTCTTACAGATAGTGCTTCATTGAATGATAATGGAAAAACTTGACATGGTTTGTGTCGCTGGATCAACTAGCATCAGTGGAAATGCGATGTTTAGCTTAGGAATGCCAGGAAATTATGAGGAAAAATGTGGATTTGCACCAGATTTGTCTACAATTGAAGATTTTTATCTTCTTTCTTTTATATCACCCATTGTGGTTCGTCGGATTTATTTAAAGTTATACCCCAGTAATATGGTGTGTGACATTGCTCATTGTCAGGTGCAAATGTTTGCATCCCCAATATCTTGATATATTTTTGAGGCCTCCAACTGATTGCTTAAGTGTCAGAAACTTTCAAATTCGAACAAGGACATTTTTCCATTGCTCGAGTGTTTTACATCTACGACACAGGTATACTATATGGTTTGTTTACTCAGATAATTCATACCCATTTCTATGATTTATTCTTAATAATGGGAATTGGGAAGATATGTACTATCAGGTATATATTAAGTAACAGAAAATATGCACTAATTAATACTGGTAGTTATGTAGTGTATAATATGTACTGAGTAATAGAAAATATGTATTGTAGGATATGTACTTTAATAATAAAAGTGTCTCGATGTTTCCTTTGCATTTGGTTTCACTAATTACATATTACTATGTACTAGGTTTTCACTCATTATATATCAGTACGTACTAGTTTTTCACTCTGTACATACCAGTATGTACTAATTTATTTTGGTCTATTTACGTGAATTCTTAATGTGTGTTTCTTCTAATACTGACGTCGTATACAAGAGTTTGTTAGATTCTTTTGGGTGTTTGGATTTTTAGAATTTTCTAGTGGAAAAAAACCATATTGCATAATCTTAAGTCCTTGATGGTTGAATCTTGACTCTTGATAGTAATTGCGACTTTGGTTGTTGACAATTCTGCGACATGATTTGGATAAATGAAAAAAGCTATAAGGGAGTCCGAGAAAATCTCATATTCAAAGAAGAAACGACAGATGCATCTATGCCCGCTGGTGATTCAACAAATAAGTCAATGTGGTGAGCAAGGGAGTCTGAGAAAAGCTCACATTCAAAGAAAAAACGACAGATGCAGCTATGCCCGCTGGAGATTCAGCAAACAAGTCAATGTGGTGAGTAGACTCGCATGCGTCAAGGCCAAGAAAGAGACTCATCAACTTGAAGAGTCTGAAAATCAGTGCATATGGATATGTACTAGGGCTTCAATCAGTACATATCAATATGTATTAAAGTTGGTAGAGTCATGTTTGCACGTCAGGTTTTACAGAACATGCATATATGTACTCCAGTATTTTAAGCTTGATATTATTTTCTTAGTCTTTTGTAGTAAATACATACGACTTGTATGTTGCATAATTAAAAGAAGTATTGGAACACATTCAGTTTGTTTGTTCTTTTTTTTGCAGGCCATTTTGTATTGAAAATTATGAATTTAAGTTCATGCGCATGGTTTTACAGAACATGCAGATATGTACTCCCAGTATTTTAAGCTTGATATTATTTTCTTAATATTTTGTAGTAAATACATACGACTAGTATGTTGCGTTACTATAAGAAGTAATGGAACACATTCAGTTTGTTTGTTCTTTTTTCTGCAGACCATTTTGTATTGAAAATTATGAGTTTAAGTTCATGCGCATAGGTTTATAGTACGTGCAAATATGTACTGCCTGTATTTTAAAGCTTCATACTATTTTTCGGTCTTTCATACTACTAGTATGTTGCAGTACTATAGATGGAAACTAACAATACAGCATTGTAATTAAAAAAAAAACACTGACTACCGCAGCAAAAGAATAACATTTGCAAATCAAAATACTAATTACATTTTTTGTAATAAGGTATCCTGCTAAATTTACATAATTCATCGTAAATGTTTTAAGATTTTAATTTTTAGAACTTATATGTATTGTCACCTAAAATCTGATATGATTACCTTGTACAAAACGATATTCACTTTTAGTACATATCAATACATACTGTCAGTGTTGATCATAAAGCATTACATAATGCACAAAACTAATATTTGTAGTTGTCAGGATGCAGAATCACAAAACTATATTGTACAAGAGATAACATTAATTGTTTTAGAATAACTCTTCGTTAGTTCGTTACAGTAATATTGAAGCAAACAAAGCTTTAAATAGTCGACACAACCACCAATTTCCACTATCACACTAGACCCAGAACGAGTTACGGAACCATGACCAACCTTTACAACATTGTATCCATGCTAAAATCTTCAGATCGATCCACCAGCACAGTTACCTACAAAGCTAAAACTATCACCAAACCACTCACATGTCCATCTCTTCATTGGGTCCTCTTCCACCACAAAATCCATCCTCCATGCCTCCTTCACATCCTATAGAATCATATCCACAAACATGTCTTGAAATAGTTTTAGGGGCTTTTGTAATCCTTTTTGTATTCTTCACATTACTTCCATAATCAACAAGGTTATTTCAAAGCATATGAAATCTGTTTGTTTAAGTACATATCAGTATGTATTATCAAAAACATAATGTGGCATTCAATTATATGAAATCAGTTTATCTCGGTGCATATCAATATGTACAGTCAAAAACATATTGTTGGTGTTCAAAGCATCAGAAACCAAAATACAAAGCACAAGAATATATAATTTTTTTCAATTTGCAAGGTAGTATATTGATATGTACCCAATACATATGTAACTAAGTACATATCAACTTATATTTTAGGATCATATTCATTTATAAACTAGGGCTATGGGTTTACACAGTACATAATTATATGTACTGCATCTACGAGTCAGTTTTTCCCTAAATAAATATCAATATGTATTGTAGTTTGTAGTCTGTAGGTTCATATTTAAGAATAAACCAGGGTTTTATATAAGATATGTACTGCAAGGAATCAGTTTATGATATGTATTCAAGGAATCAATTTTTTCCTGAGTACATATGGATATGCGCTGTAGGATAATAAACAACAAGAAATTGGTATTAAGAAAATAGCTAAATTATAAGCGAAATAAACAATTTTTTTGCATTACCTTTATTGGGTACTTTTTCTTGGCGAGTAACAGAGGTTTGAAAGGTCAATTTTCCTATATTTCTTATGTACTTTTCTCTTGTAATCAACTAATCATAAAATCATGTTCAAATCGAATCTTCATCAAAACAACTGTATATTTTTTGTGTTCTGGGGTTTTGATGATTAATTACTTCACCATAGGTTGTGATTTTTGAAAATTTCTTAATTATAAATCTAGGTTTTGATGATCTTTCCATTGTAGATCTACGTTTTGATGATTTTCTACAATCTAGGTTTTATTTTATGGTTTTTATATCCATCAAATCGAGATTTCAGTGGTTTCGGGGTTTTGATTTTGTTGGTTTTTCATTTATTTTTCGGTCATTTGATTTTCTGTATTGGTGTTCTTTTTGAGGATCGTAATGACTAGGGATAAGAAGGCTTTTATTTCATACGCGCGAAATATGGGCATCTAGGTAATTTCTTTATTTTTGGACCTCCGAATAAATGATATTTTCCACCGGACCGTAGGATAACAGGTAGATGGGTTTTTGGACCACATAGCAATTTCTCAAAAAGAAATGGATAATTTGCTGGTTGGTTCAAAGCCCATTAAGTTAGTTATACTAGGGTCCAACATGATTTTAGGCTTATGACTAGGTCCATAATTATTTGAAACAAGCAAATTGACCAGAATACCCTAGCACCACTCGCGTGTAAACACCTTCAACTTGAACGGTTTCTCTTTCCCGTACCACCAACTTCTTCTTACGGTTTCAAATTGTTACTATCTTCACAGAGAATTCAGAGAATCAAAAATTTCTCTTCACAGAGAACTCAGAGAATCAAAAGCCCATTTGATTCAGAGATTTTTGAGACAACATATCTAAAAAATCATTCAGAGATTTTTGCTAGTTTGAAAACCCCTAAAACCTATATTCTCTTCTGATAATGGCTAAAAGAAGAAGAATCACAAGAACAATTCAAGAAGAAGAAACAATAATGGATGATATCACTGCTCCTAGAACATCAGAAGACGATTCAAGAAATCCAAGACGAAAATCAAAGAGGAAAAAGAGTTAAAAGGTTGAAACACCAAAGAAAAAAGCTTCTAAAAGTTCATCGGATGATGAATCTCTAGATGTACTAACCATGAAAGGAAAAAAACCGAGTATAAAGGCACCAAATCAGAGAAAAGGTACTATTTCTAACAATTTTAGTAAGTTTTTTGTGTTTCTGGGACATAGATCCACCAGTACATATTTGAGGTATTGATGAAAAATTGATGAATACACTTCATAACTTACATGCAACATCTACTTTGTGTTTCTAGCACTTAGAAAATGGCAGTACATAACTTAAAAACCTTAGAATAATAATCAAAAGTGATTTCCAATATGATTTGTTTGTTTCTGATACATAGAACCACCAGTAAATATGTGAAGTACCGAGGTTTTTTTTCCTATGATTTAGGGTCTTTTTTACCAGTACATAAGTCCAGTAGTGAATGGGTAACATTGGTTATATGTTTATTTATCATTGTCAGTGGATAATTGAAAAACTATTGAAAAACAGTTTGTGGCATGCCTATATTTGCAAATACTGAGAGATTGTAGTGTTTATGTACTCTATATTCATCAGCTTCTTTGTTTATGTGTCTAATTTTCCTTTATGTGGTGATAATGATGTTTTGATATGCAGTACATAAGGCCAATACTGATTGTTTGTGTTTCTGAAACGATGAATGTGCAGTACATAAATGATATACTGAAATAAAACCAATTAAATTTTGCAGAAAAGCTGTGCCAAAATCTGTTAGGAAGTTGTGTAGGTATGGTTTCACAGCATTACATATTTTGGTTGCAAGAATAAAGGAGAGTAATTATACTTTGGGTGAAGCCACATTGCAAAAGATTGGCGAATCTTCTTATGGACAGATTTTCTTGATGTTCTGACACACCAAGTACAGAGAAAGTCATTGGGAAAAGTTGGAAGGTGCCGTGAAGAAGTACTTGAAGTGTTACAAGGTCGAGTCAGGAATGAGCTCACATTTGAGTTTGTAAGAAGAGGTGAAACACACATTATCACGTCGACACCAGAAAAAATGGGTGTAATGTTTGGAATGCCAAGAATGGCAGGAAGAAGAGCCGATGACACCTTTTTGATGGGAGGTGGTGGATGGAGGCGGAAACCATTCTACATTAGACACTTTGGTGATAGCAACACGGTTACAAGACCAGTGCTACAAGATGCGATCATGAACCTGCTAAAGCGTACTGGAATTAGGAAGAAGAATTCTGAATCTGAAAGTGATGAAGAAGTACCGGATAGTGAAGATGATGAAAATATGGAGTACAGGATACCAAGAGTAGAAACTGAGCAAACAATTGAAGATATGGTCAAGCTACTGTGCCTGTTTATGTGTATTACTTTGTTTTTTACAACAAAAGATGCTCATAAACTCAAAGAAAAGTACTTTGGTTTAGTTGATGATCTTGAGAAGTCAAAGAATGTATCTTGGCCTGACCTGATACATAGTTTCTTAGAGAAGAAAATCAACCTGAACTACAATACTCCCGAGGATATCACTGGTTGTGTCGTCTATTTGCTGGTATCGATCATCTAGTACAAGCTTTTTTTTCCCAATTACATATTTAATGTACTGTCATTTATGATTTTGTATTTGATTCTCTTGATGTTATTTTTTCACAGTTGTTGTATGCGAAGCATACTCACTTGGTGCAACCACTGGCGTTACCAGCTGATCGATACCTTCCAAGAGCGGCAAGGTGGAACATCAAAGAAATATCTGCTGAGTTTCTAAAGGATATGGAGGCTTCGAAATACACAGTAAGTCCCTAAGAAAAACAATACATATTACTAGGATGAGTTTTGTTTCATTATGCTTCTTGTAGTTTAAGTTTAGGAAACAATGATGCACCAATACATATCACAAAAACTGATTAAAGTTGCACTATTTACTTGAGCACATATATGTTATACTGATACAAAACTGGTTATATGTGTGTGTTATATGTAGTTTACCAGTTCAAAAAAATAATTTAAGGATGAATATACTATGTATGAAAAAGAAATGTTGAATGAAATTTCTCAAAGTCTTCCAGTTGAAGACGTACCATTAGAAGAAGACTAGAAAGATAATTTCGAGGAGTTGGAAAAAAAGCATGATATTTGAAGCTGAAAATGACAGAGAAATGGGGAGAGTTACATAGAAGTAAAGAGGACGGTCTACCCATTGATGTTAGTATACTAGAAGGTCTTTTGAATGATATACATCACAGAGCTTACACACCTCCACCTCCAAGCAGTAGCCCTGAAGAAGAAGGTATCAGCAGCTCTGAAGAAGACCAGGATGATTCAGATGACACCGTTTCGTCAACAACTACTCCATTGCAAACATAAGCTGAAATGGAAAATCCATTTGATACGCAAGAAAAACCGGATGAACAGGGAAATGCTAATACAACCATGCCTGCTATGGAGAGCTCTGAAGAAAATCATACATAATTCAATCTTGAAGTTTCACAGTTCAAAATTTGGGTCGATCTGATTTGGACCGAAAGGTGAAAGAGCTGCAAGAGGAAAAGAGCATTGCAGAACCAACACAGGTAAAGTTATAATCCTTCTAGTATTAGTTTTATTTGTATACAACAAAAATTGTCAGTGCATACCCACTATATATTTAAAATGCATACAAGTACGCATCTGCAATACTGAAAAGAACATGTCACTATATGTTGAAAAACAGGCTGAAATAGCCGAACTCCAACAAACAGCAGCGACACAAGTTTTGGGTAATATTGAAGCGGAAATTTGTACTCTTAGAAAGAGACAAGTGAGAAAATTGAACGTTATACTAGTTAAGTCCATTTTATACTTTGTTATCCTATAAAATAATACGGTTTCGCATTGCATTTATATAGGGTGCATCTGTTGAAGAAATATTGCCGAATATGCACTTTGTGCCCTTGTTTTGTGAGCTACCGAGTCTCAAAGAACTGCATATTGTGCCGATGGAGAAACTGATTGACCTTTCCATCCATGACAAGGGTATTTATACCGAAGAGTACTCAAAGTTTCTAGAAGCTGAAATTATCGGTGATTTTTATCCATCATTAGGAACTCTTTCTCTGGAGTACCCGTTGACGGGTAGTTTACCAAGCTTGCAAAAAATGGAATCTTATCAAATCTTTGATAAGTATTACGCTAAATATTTGGACCCTCCGTCACAAGCTTCAAGACCAACTTTTGACTTGGGTTTAGGACCAAGTGATCAAAATGTTGAAAATGGAGAAGAGGCGCAACAGCCTGCAATTGATCTAGGTGCACCTGATTCACCTCAAATCCATCTTGCAGCTGCGCCTGCGCATAATGAAGCTGCAGTTGCTAGAGGAGCATCAGATCAAGCTCAAATGTATCCCTCTGCTGAGCAAGCTCAAATCAATACTGCACTTACACTTAAAGAAGCCTCTGAAATTTTTGTAGCTACAGCCAAACAAGCTCGTTTGAAATATGATCTTCAGCAACCTAAACAGGAAGTATGAACATCTTATAAAACCTAGTACATATATGGTTCTGATGCATAGATCCAACAATACATATATCAATTTTTCATCAAATAGTTTGTTTCTGATTTATTTTAAATGCAGGAAACAAGGAAACCTTGGGATCCGATTCCATTCAATGAAGTGGAAAGGAAGACGAAAATGAAGAATGACAGAAAGAAACATCCCACTGAATGAGAGATCTACAAAAAATTAGAGAGTCTTGTATGTACCTAAATATACTTCTTCAATGAATTTATGTTTTGTTTTTAATGATGCATTTAACTTATATACTAATACTGCCGATTTTGAAACAGAAGTCTCTAGTTTTATATGCTGAAAAGGCAGAGGAAGCTCAACTAAAAAAGAATAGGAGCATCGGAAAAACTAATGTATATGCTGAGACTCTACAAATTCTTGTTGACCTACAGAAGGTAGTTATAATTAGCAAAAAAGTTAAAAGTAACATCAACTATGTTCGTAAATAAGTTCTGTATTGTACTGTACTCACTGAAACTACCAGTACATAAGTTCTGTACTGAAAATAATCCTACAATATGTATGTTCTTATGTTTATTTTTTTTTCTTTTTTAGTCACTCATTTGTTTTTTTTACGTGTATGCTATATTGAAGGATAACGAAGCTGGGGTAAGTCCAACATCAGAGGAAGACGATTTACCACTCGCCAAAAGACTCTAAGATATGCTGGCTACTAAGGGTAATGAAGTCAAATCAATAGAGAAGGAGACTACATCAGTCATGGACAAGGAGAAGAAAAATCCGAAAGTCTCAGCTAAGGAGAAGAAAGATACTCCAACAATCACATTTACCCCTCATAAGCCAGTAACTCAGAGCCACCCGCAGAATAGAGTTGATCATGATTTCGAGAGTGGCAAAGGACTGTCTGGAATTAAAGTACGAAAAACAAAGTCCAGAACTGAAACCCCAGTAGAACAAGATTGCCCAACAGAAAAAGTTCAGAAAAAGGTTTAAAAGAGAAAAGGAAAAGGTGGTCCAAATCTTCTAGAAGTGCCAAAAAAACCGAAGGTCGCACGCAAATTGTTGAAGCTAAGGAAATATCCGTTGTATAAGGATATGAGTGAACCACAAAGAAAACTTCTATCTCCTTTTTTGACAAAGCAACCTCAATGTGAGTCTCTCTTGGATAGGTGCCTTGCATTTTAACAAACATTATGTACTGGAATCAAGCTTGTAAATGATTTGGATTATTTGAATTTGAAGATCCAATGCTTGGAAAGATCCTACTGTGATTGGTCATCACATATTATCTGTAGATACATTTGAAGGTCTGGTACATGGCAGGGCTTTAGAGGCGGATCTTATAAATTACTGGCAATACCAACTACAAAAGGCATATCACAATGAGCAACCGGTGAATGGACAGAGAAAGTACATTCAAGTACTCCACATTGATCCAACTGTCTGGGTATGTTTTCCAATTTATATCAATAAACAACATCATGAATCATGTCTTTGTAAAGTGCAGTGCATATCTGTCATACTGTTTTACAATGAGTAAAAGATTCATGCTTATTTTGTTTTATATATTGAGAATCTGAAAAGCATATCTCCGAAACTAAATGAAACAATTTTTTTTTTAATGTTGGAACAAAAAATTATGCATTCGTATATCTGTTTTACACTATTATTCTCAGTACATATGTACTACACTGATATTTTTTTTTACTTTTTCAGTTTTATTTAAGTGACAGAGTGCATCAAGTAGAAGCAAACACTATTGTGTTCTTACCCATCAGTAATATGGAGGAAGGAACCAGGAAGATCATTATTCCAATGTCACATCAAAACGTGCATTGGACGCTTCTTGTGTATGAATGAGATAAAGGCGAATTCTTCCACTACAACACTTGGGAAGCCCAATCCAGACAGCAGTGTCTAGATGATGCTAACCTTATGGAAGATTACTGCATGTTAGCAATTAATACCCGCTTGTCGAGCCTCGGCCGTCAACTTGTAAAAAGAGTAAAGATGATCAGTTACCCAACACCTCAACAGGGAGACCATCCCGATTGTGCAATATATATCATGCACATCATGAAGAAAGTTGCAAAGGAGGAAGTAATTGATGGAGTACGAATGAGCTTGGGATACCCAGAAGAACTAAAGGAAAAAATGCATAAGAAGAGGATCTCTTTATCATGCAAAATACTCTCAGCAACATCTCCTCCTAAAGAGAGCTGGAATATTCATGCTCCAATAGGTTTTTAAGACCGTACTTATATGAATTAGGACTGCATAGTAGAAGTTATCCTAGAGAATATATTCAGAGTTTACTAGTTTGTTTTAGACACTATCAAAGTTTAGTAATTATTCTTATTTTCTTCTCTAACAATTGTTCTCGAAACTATGGTGTTTAGATTTAATCTATGTACAGTTGTTTAGCTTTATAAAAATGTTGGATGGTAAAAGTCCATAGTATGAAGTGTTTTGGTGCATCTTATGTTACATAGATCAGCTATGAGATTCAACTGAAGATTATGACTCTCTAAATTGGTTAATCATGATGGGAGAGAATATGAATCTCATAGCTGGTCTCTGTGTTTGTTGTATGTTATATGATATTTACTGTCACCTGGAAGAACACATAGTACATAATAGTTGTACTCACATAATGACCTAGAATATAGAGAAAACATAATAGCTGTACTCACATAATGACCTAGAATGTAGAGAGTACATAATAGTTGTACTCAAAATATCCAGAAGAGCCATAATGACCTGGAAGAATATAGAGTACTTACTAACTGTAATATTTATGCAGTCTGACATATTGTAACATTTTTCAGAGTGCAGCTAAATTTATCCAGATAGTTCTTCATAACAACTTAGAGTACATAACTCCTGCACTCTTAAAACAAACTTGAAAAGCAAAAATAAACTTAGAAAGAAAACTGAAAAAACAATAATACTGAAAAGTGGATTATATAGTATTAAATGAGCATAAAGTACCATGTCCAAGAAAGATACCAAACAGTACATAATTTCAGTACTCTAAAAAATCAGGGATAAATGAAAATCTGCATTGTGGCCAATAGAACGGAATAATGCGCATTGTGGATTACACAGTCTTAAGTGTTCAAAATAATGCGCAAACATAATCTGCATTCTGACCAATAGAACTAATCAGGGATAAACGAAAATCTAAAACTCATGGGTAGGAAGAAATCACAGTGCAGGTTACCTTGTTGTGGTGAGTTTTCTTCTTGCAGTTTGAACAACGGACGGACTTCCTAGCCTTATCCCATGCATTCTTGATGCGATTTCCCTTTGGCCTACCTGGTGGAACTCGTGGATGGGGTGGAAAAAAGTATCCTCTGGAAGATACTGCTCTGGCCTGTTGTAGTTAGGTATTGGTATGACAGCAATAGAATACAACTGCTGAAAATTCATAACTTTGAAGTAGTCCTCTATATAATCCATATATCTATCACCCTTGGCAGAAATAGCTGCTGTAGCATGAGAGCATGGAAAACCATAAACACGCCATCTTTGGCAGGTGCAAGTCTTGTGCAGCAGATCAACAATGTGAGACCTGCAGATGCGCAAAAAGCTTTTCAGCAGAAATAACTTAAAAGCAGTACATATATGCAGCAGTGGAAAACAAAATACAGAAAAACAAAAGTATACGATCCAATGCTACATGTGTGCTATAGTGCGGTAAAAATTGTTTTAGGGGATAAATCTAACCTAGGCGAATGAACTCATACTCATAATCAGACGACTGAATAACATTCCAAATTTGACCAATTTGAATATGTTCTTTAAGTAATGCCTCGTATGTAGGAGTGAGCTTCTCAGGGTCCATCAAAAGACTCAGTTCGCGACGTTCATTCATCAACTCCATAACGCGTAATCTATGAATGGAACAAAAGGAACTCCTCTAATAAATTTTGAATAAAAAAACAAAAAACAAAGAAAACACCAACAACAAAAACCTGATCGTGTCAACAAGGCCGCAGGCAGGCAACCTCTTGTCTTTTCGAATCCAATTATTAAAGGACTTAGCAACGCTTGACGTAGTCTGATCATATCTACAGCCAATGAAGAACGCGCTGGACCAATGTTCCCTAGGCATATTGCGGCAATACTCGGCAACCCAAGGCCCTCCCAATAACTCCATTTCTGTAAGTGCTTCTTCATACTTTTGACAAGCCAACCGAACAACGTCAACACCACCAGGAAAAAGCTTGTTTGGATCATCAAAGACATTCACCCACCCATCGGACAGAAGAGGTTTAACAACTTCTTTGCCATCAGTTTCATAACTATCTCTAGCTTCCCTGATCAGCTCTGAATTGTTGTCGACGTCGCTGAATATAGAGGAGCTACATGCACCATCAGAAAGAAAGTCCACATGCATCTCAAAGAAAGCCGATTTCTTTGAAAAATGCGAGGCAGCGAGACCATGAAGTTGAAAGTCAGCAATCACAGGAAATTTGACACCATTCTCAACATAAGTGATAATAATCTCAGAAGGGTTCAAGGTTCTCCAGTTTTCACAAATAAGAAATTTCAGGTCATCAAATACTAGACCTAAAAGTAACCAGGTGAGAAAAATGATGATGCTTATCATAGATGTATGCATACCAGTAAGTGTTTGGATTAGAACTCTCTGCATCAGACATTTTTTGAACCTGCAAAATGTGACAAAGATGTAACAGAATTAAAACACAATATTTCACATACGTACTGATGGGTCAAAATAAAAAATAGTGAGATATCTATGAAAGAAACAGAATCTATGAGCAGTTTCAATGAGTATGTCATATATGTACTGCAGATTCATGAACTACAAATCAACTGCATGACAAGAATAATTAAGAACCTAGGAGAAACAACAGAATCGAATCACATAATACGGTATTACACATACATACTGATGGATCAAACTAAAAAAACTGAGAGATGTATGCAACAAACAGAATCTAAGAGCAGTTTCAATGAGTATGTCACATATGTATTGATGGATAATCCGACTTGAAAGTGCATACGAACCTGATTTTGAAACGAGAACATAAAGATAATCAAATCGAAAGCTAAAATAAACTAAAAACTTAACAATCTAACAAAATAACTGAATAAATACGAACAAGAATCATAAAAGACAAACAAAAACAACCGATCTACATGATCCAAAATTCAAATCTTAAACATAATTCAAAAACTGTAGCAAAAACAATGAGTATGTCACATATGTACTGCTGGATAATCCGATCTGAAAGTGAAAACAAACCTGATTTTGAAACGAAAACAGAAAGATAATCAAATCGAAAGCTAAAATAAACTAAAAACTTAACAATCTAACAAAATAACTGAATAAATACGAACAATAATCATAAAAGACAAACAAAAACAACCGATCTACATGATCCAAAATTCAAATCTTAAACATAATTCAAAAACTGTAGCAAAAACAATGAGTATGTCACATATGTACTGCTGGATAATCCGATCTGAAAGTGAAAACAAACCTGATTTTGAAACGAAAACAGAAAGATAATCAAATCGAAAGCTAAAATAAACTAAAAACTTAACAATCTAACAAAATAACTGAATAAATACGAACAATAATCATAAAAGACAAACAAAAACAACCGATCTACATGATCCAAAATTCAAATCTTAAACATAATTCAAAAACTGTAGCAAAAACAATGAGTATGTCACATATGTACTGCTGGATAATCCGATCTGAAAGTGAAAACAAACCTGATTTTGAAACGAAAACAGAAAGATAATCAAATCGAAAGCTAAAATAAACTAAAAACTTAACAATCTAATCAAATAACTGAATAAATACGAACAAGAATCATAAAAAACAAACAGAACACAATCTATCTCCATTAAACTGTAGCAGAAAGAAGAAAACGAAAATATTAGCAACATAACTATTAAAAATCGCAGAAGAAATCTTCAGAAACCCTAGTCCCAAAGCCAGAAGAAGAAAAGAGTAGAAATCGAATTGCCTGGAAAAAAAATTTAGAAACTTTGAAATAACCGGATTAAATATATGTAGGATAGGAAGGGTAGTTTAGGTATTTGCAGATTTCACACAATTTGTCCTGCACGTGTACAAGACCTGGACTTAAAAAATTTGGTCCATTTTCATATTTTCTTTTAGTTATGGACCTCTGATTACTGGAATTTAATGGGTGGACCTGCCACTGACTAAGAACACTATAATGGTACCTACGGGCAATTCCTAGAAAAGAAATACATGAACGAGGACAGAGGGACTTCATTTTCTCCGCACTTTCTCGTTCGCACGGAGTAAACCCTAATGGACGACTTTGCGATGGGAGAGGTCCTTAGTGTTTCTAACGAGTAATTGCCACATTTTTCATTCGTTAGTTTATTTCTTCACATTTGTCATTTTGTTTTTGTTATGTGTTGAATCTTATTTTGATTTTGTTATTATGTTTTGAAATTTGAATCCAGCATTCTTCCCGTGTTTCGTCCTTTCGCTATGGCGACAATGAAAAGGAGTGACTATTGTGTGCTGTACCTGATATCGAAGACCATCATGTATATCAATTCTAATAACATAACAGTTACAACAATTCCGCCAACAAGGTTTAAGTTTGTGGAACAGAGGGTGATAGAAATACATGAGTTTGAAGAAAGGTATGATCTTCTTTTGAATGTTAGGTACGATTGATTATTGTTCTATCTGTTGATAATAAATTTTTTTTGTTAATTTGGTAATTTTTCTGTTCAAATTCATGATTTTTTGTTTTGCATCTAATACTTGTGAAGATGAGTTGCATCAAATACTTGTAAAGATGAGTTGTTATGCAGATTTATTTTTTTATCTGGTTATGTTATCAGTAACTTTCTTCGTTTAATTTAATTTATCAACCAAAGAAGAGAAAAGACATCAAGAGCAGACTAATTTAAAACGAATATCCAGAGCCTTAGGAACCATCAGGACGATCTCTATGACTTAAGGTACATACTCTAATTGAATATGTAGTATCTCATATTAGGTTCCTCAAATCTACTTAGGACGGGAAGGCGCTTCAAAGTGTGTTCCACTTGCCCAAGATTCAGTCAAGCTCCTCTTTTTGCCAAAAATTTATTTTTCTGACAACAATTCTGAACTGATTTTTTTGCCGTACAATCAGCACCAAAAATACTTCTCCGACAGCATGACTAAACTGTATTTCTTGCATTCTATGCTTCATCCTTTCCCGTCTTCTTTTTAAAAACCATGGAATTTGGCCACTTTCAACTGTATTTATGGCAGGTTGTGAGTCTGACAGGACTCACACTTGAAGCCAAGTATTCTAGCTAGCCCATTCAATTGCATTGAGGGGCAGGGTCTAAGTTACTTAGACTTAACTAAATTTTCAAGTTTTTTGAGGTCACATTGGCAGGGTCTTATTCTTTTTGGAATTGATAGCAAACTATCAATAAATTTTTTTTTGACTTGGCATAAGGATAGCCAACCCTGTCTTGAAACTACTGAACATAGAAGAATTTCAGATGCTAACTATACTTTGCCATTGAGAACGTTTCCGATGGACATATTATCCAGTATTCTCCTAGGCAGCTTTTTAAGAAGGGTCTTAGTCTTATAGATGCATTCCAGCCTTTGTATCCCCAAGCCACCTTCCTGTGTCGGGCACCGAACTTTAGGCCAAGAAATCACAAAAGTTTGTCTGATTTCCCCATTCACAGACCAGATAAAACGCATTATTCTTTTCCATATCTTTATCATAGAGGCCTGCCATTTGTAAACTGCCAACATTACGGCACGAACTCTGCCCTTGAGCACTGGAACCGCTAGGTAAGTGTCAGGGATTCAACCCTCACTCAAACTAATAACAACTGCAGTTGACTTTATGAGCTATTTCTAAAGAATTGATGATGAAAAAAGAAGATGAGGGATCTTAGGTTAGCTTGATGAATGAGGATTGCTTCCATATGGTTTTGACTGTTTGATTGATTGCTTATCAAATCATAAAATTTGATTTTTCAACTATTTTACGTTTGGAACACAGCTTATATCGGCGAGAGGCTCAAAAGCTTATCGAGACCTCCAAAGTTTCTCCCTTGGACCTGTTTACAAAGGCGCTTGCCTTAGCATTGGTGAATTCGTTTGCTTAAATAAAACTTTATTTTTTGGTTTTATTATGTTAATTTGTATGAACTTATATAACTGACTTGTTAATGCAGGGTTGTCCTGAAATCATTTCACTCCAGGAAAGAAATAACTTTGTCACGCTGCATTTAGTATTACCTGATCATCAGAAATCATTCAGCAATACATGGTAAGTGTTTAGTGCTTTATTTCCTCTGTGTTTATCTTGTAGCAACACTATGTTTAAGCTGTTTTTCTCTAAAAATCACTTTGGTATTTCAGAAATGGTATCTTTGTTTATTGGTAGGAATGTTGCAAAGTTATTGCGTCAATATTTTCCTAAGCTACAGATGGAACTATCGATTACCGCAAATCGTAGAGGTGCAGTTTTTGATGTGCCTCTTGATGATCTTTATGGATATACTGAAAACGGTATTTCTTTTTCCCAATAACTTAACATTCAATTGTTTAAGTGGAGGGATCCTTCCTCTTATATAAATAATTAATTGTTTCTGCCTTATCTCTTTACAGCTCCAAGGGTATTTACAGAAGAATATGGGGTGATCCGAGTCTTAGAGGAAATGCCACAATTAATGGGCTAGTTTTGGAGTATCGGTTTATTTTGCTTGCATTTTTTGTCTTTTTGAGACCCAATTTCCATGCTCTCATGATTTTTGTATCTTTTTATAATGTAAAAGGGAAAAAGTAGCCTCAACTAAAATACAGTATCAGTTACTTGGTTCACAATGTAAAAAGATGATAGGGTAGAAAAGAACTAAGTAGCCTCAACAAAAATACTGTATCAGTTACCATGCTCTTGTTACGATTTTCTTTTACATGTACTATCCTCTGCAAGGTCATTGTTGATGTCAGGCTGCGTATGGCTTCTTACAAGGCATCAATGCCTGACTGTAATTGATGGCGTTTGGCTAGCAACACGCAGGTATAAACTAATTATAGACAAAAAGTTTGAAGAATAGAACAATAAGGGGTAGAAGTCAAATTACTCATTGATAATTTAATGATTACTTTCTTAAAATAAATAATAAAGTCTGCCTTCTAAAGAAGACCTAATAGCGTATTTATATTAGAAAGATAAACCCTATGAAAAGAAGCCTAAGGTTAAGGACATAAATGTTTTGCTATAGAAAGAATCGGTGTCGATGGATGAATATCCGTTGGATATATAGAAATCTGTATCCAATAGGTTAAGCGTTATCGGATATTTGATATCCGATAATATCCTATAGGATATCAAATATCGATTCCGATAGGTTAAGATATCGGATATTTATCCGGCAGAAAATGTTAAAAACCCTTTAAAACCTGTTCTTAATTGAAATTTAAGTTCAATTTCTCAAACATTTCATATACGATATATTAAGGAAGAAATATCAAATAAAATATCTGATGCGATATCCGATAAAACGGATAAAATCCTATAGGATCTTGAATACTCGGAAATGGATTCAGGATATTACACGTATATTGACAGGCCTAATTAAAACGTCCTAAATAGAAAACCTTCATAACTATCCATTCCATCAACCACCCCAGGTTGAAAGAAATCTCAACTCTGATGAGATGCCTATAAATTCTGCATAAATCTGTAATGTCTCTTCTGCCTTTTCACTATCGAAAAAAAAACTAGTTACATCCTTAAAGAACACCACAGCTTATTCTCCTTGAGTTTTCTTATGCCTCAGATGACCAGTAACAGTATCTGTATGCTGCACATTACTATGTTTTGTAGATATGTACAATGACCATAAGATATCCTCGCTGCTTTCCCGAGATCAAACACGAAACCTAAATATTCATTTCCTGATTCCTGATTTAGTACTGTTTCCATCACCTCATTTCGATAGTTAACACATGCTAATCTCAGGTCTGAGCTAGTCACCGAACCAAGGTAAGCAAGTAAGAAATTTCTACTTGAGTTTCCTTGTAATCCCTTATATTGTGGATTATAATTTATCACCCTTGTGTACTTGCACTACTGGTTACATCCACAAAAGGGTTCAGGGTTAGCTTACCAAGCTTATGAGTTCCGCTGATCACTAATCATTCATTTTCATCTAGTACCTTTGGATCATCAACAGGTGATGAGTTTCTTAGGACTGCAACCAGATGTTCTATCCAAAAGGTAACCAAACTCTCTAAAAGAATAGTCACTAATTTTAATCTTTGTTGTAGCAGAAAATTGTAGCCCTTCTTTGCTGGTAACTGAAAAGATGGACTGGAATCATGCTTTCTTGTTTCTGCCCCATTGAGATACTCCTAAATGTTGGTTCGGTTCACCCTTGCTAATGCGGGATATGTCGCATCCATATTTTGTTTTGACCTTCCTCGATCAATATAAAGGCTCCGTCACTAGTGGTGGTAATAGTGTCAATCATGTCAGTTTCAATCCTTATCTTCCTTACTCCACCTCCTTCTTTGATCAAAAACATGACCACAACACCAATAAACACTTGCATCATAACCATACCAAAACCAGTGCTATGTAGACTTCCTTGCACGTCACAATGTGATGCCTCCACAATGGTGGTCACAAATTTAGGAAAACAAACATTAGCATTCTAGACTTGGTGCGTCTTGATCAGGTCTGGATCGTTTATCACCAACCTAGCATCATTTTCCAAACCCAAATTATGAATGTTGGATTCACACACTTCGAAGAGATCATCTTGCACTTTGACAGTAAGGATGCGACTTGTTGTTCCTTCAAGCTCTCTTGAGCAGCGCATGTTCATTCCAAGGTTTTCAGATAGATATACAATCACTGTATTCCTCCCGATCTTGGAAAGAATTTGACCTCGAATTTGACTTATATAATTTACTCCAAGTATTTCCTTGCGAAAATGGAAATTCTTTTTACGTATATCACATCTAAAACTAACACTTTATGTCATATAAGAAACTTGAGTTTCATGAACACGACCTTCATAATATAGTGATGGAATACTTACATAGTTTGATAAATCCTCCATCATAGTATTCCTCCGGGTGTTGTAGACAATTCGCCCACGAATTTCGCTTATCTAATTTTCCGGGTTTAAACTTTTCCTATTGACACACATTAGTTAAAACCGATTCAACCTTTCTCTAATGAAGGTTGCTCTTGTTGTTGTTTTTTTGTTCTTGTGAGAGGATGACAACAAATTGGGGGAGAGTTCTTATTTAAACTTGCGCTTAAATGATATCTTTCTAGGGATAAGTGGTTGCGGAATTTGAGGTAACAATTTTTATTGTTAGTTAATCGTTTTCCTGTTTAAGAAAAGCTTGATTTTATTGCATATATCTTGCTTTTGCGTTCCACTATGATGTATGGATTGATTATTGTGATTCAATTGTTTCCGGTTAAGAAGAACTGTGTCAATTGATTGACTTATGATTTGGTATCTTCTTTATTGTTTGGTATCAAGTGTTTTTGTTTAACGAAATTCGGTGCACTTGCGGTGCTTACATTGGTTATATTTATTTCAATTACTTTTGGTTAAGAAAAACTACAACAAGTCAATTTATTTGATTTGTTTTGTTTTTCGCTTAACGAAATTACTGGGTCATTTGTTTAGTCCATTTGATTTGGGATAAGAGAAACTAAGTTAATTCCGATCTTAGTTAAACTTATCAAATGAAGGCTTCAATTATTAAAGTCTAATCAAATTCCTTGACAAGAAAAACTAGTCAACTAACCTAGTATTTGTCTTGTTTAAAGGGAAAGGTCTAAATTATTTTATGGAATAATTAGAGCCCGATAAGAAAAATAGAGTTAATTTTGATCTCTATTTGTAGGTGAAAATTGTTTCTGCTGGTTTTAGTAATTTTGTGTGTATGGATGAGAAACGAGTCTAGATCCTAAACAATGCACTACACGGGAGTACTTTTGATTCGAGAGATCAATCCGTATAATCCTGGCCAAAACCAAGAAATGGTCGTCCCAGGCTTGCTTCGGTCACAAAGTGAAGGAGAAGGATTGGTCTTATGGAGGGAAGCGAAGAAAGTGCTGAGACCAAAATCGTTGATTCTGAAGGTGTGGTTGTTTACAAATTGTATCAGAAAGTAGAACTGGCTAGCGGAATGGAAACCTATCAGGTGATTTTTGGATACCGTGTTGTTCTCTGACCAAAACTCGTTGTTTGGTAGAAATAGGTGAAACCTGTTTATACAAGTCGTAATAAAACGTACCCTGGTCTCGTAGGAAGTGGAAACAATTGAGTGGTGGAAGAGTAACGTGTAACTTCAGGAATTATGCTTCCATAATGAAGGAGGTGGATCCGTTTACACCATTACTAACCGCCCCGCTTTATGACACTTTCTTGTAACAGGCGTATTGCAAGCCGCAGGCTGTAAACCGCCAGACCAATACCCTGATGAGCATCCCTCAGTTTGTGACATATTTGATGTCTCGATTTTTTTCGTGGAAAACATGTAGCAATTTGATACGTGTGGCAAGGTAAAATCAAGATACTTGCCACAATAAAATAGCATGTGATGCTATTAGGTTCGTCTTGGTTGGTCGCCTAAAACTTGCCACAAGTCTGTCAGTTCGGTGGCGAACTTCGATGGCTGAGATCGCATCTCATGAGGAAGGCTAACCGTTGATTATGGCTACCTGGCAATGCGGCATGGCTCGTGCATGCCAGTGGCACGGTGGTGCGATTGGCGTCTGGCGTAGCCATTCCCATTAGATTTAGGCGTCTGGTCTCCTAAAACTTGCCAAAACCTTCCACCTCGGTGGCGGACTTGGATGGCTGAGATCGCATCTCATGAGAAAGGGTAGCCGTTAATTATGGATACCTTCTGATGGCGTCTGATAATGGTACAGTGGCGCTGTTAGCGCACGCCAGTGCATTGCGTCATGGATGGAATAGTATGTGCATGCTAGTGGAGTGGTGGAGTGGATGGCATAGTTCGTGCATGCTAGCGGCACGATGGTGTAAGTGGCGCCTAGCGTAGCCACGGCCACTGAAATCTTTGCATGTTGGTGTTAGACTCAAACGTGGTATGACAACATCATATTTAATGGCCACATTGATCCCCATGTTCTGTGGAACATTGTTTGGCTCGGTTGGCGTGGCAACTTTTCCTAAATTAGGGTTTGGCATGTCGAAACCCTAATTAGCATATATGGAATGTATCATGTGGTAGGTGGATGCGGCATGGCATTTTATACCAACGATGCCAGAGTCATGCTGGAGGAGCCATAGGCAGGCTACCATGTAGAAACAACCACATGAACAGATGTTTCCACGAGTGGCCATGGTGTGGCGCTTTTTTAGGGTTTCCTAATTTCGTAGGGCTTGCGGCATGTTACGGGCCCGAGGTGACATAGTTGTGGTCTACGATTAGAAATTAGGGTTTCATCCACGCCCCTAGAGCATGGCCGCGCCTAGGGTTTAGGCTAGCCAAATCAAAGTCCGTTGTGAAGTTGGTCACGCACGGAGAGCGGATTGGTAAGTTTTAGCATGCTATCGCGGTAAGTGGTGCTTTTGGCATGTGCGCCTGGCATGTTTGTGTTTTAGCATGTTTGGCATGCCGTTAGCATGTGCGCCTGGTTTTGGGAAGCCAACTTAGTATGCAAACCTCTTGACATAATTTCCACCTTTTTTAAGGTTGTGGCAGGTTTAGTGCAACCCGATTGGTTAATGGAAGTAGGTAGCTGTCTAAGCATGGGCGTGGCTACCCTTTTGGTGCACGTGGTAGGTTTCATGTGACCTGATTGGTCGATGGGGAATAGGGCCAGAAAGTATGGGCCTAGCCACAACTCATGGGAGTGTCGCAGGTTTTAGGTGACCTGATTGGTCGACAAAGGAGTAGGTCCGGTTAGGTAACATGGGGCGTGTCCAAGTGGCGTCGGCTGGCCTGTGGCGTGGCCAAGTTTCCTCTCATTGTTGCTCCTTTTTCGCGGCTCTGTTACTCTTTGTTTTATGATTTATGGAAGGACTCTGCACCTATTAATCCTCGGTGGATCAATTGCTTAGTTGCTTAAGCGTAATTTCGACCAACGTGGTCTAATATACTGCGCAAGGCGCAAAAAACTCTAATTTTTAAAATTAGTCAAGTTCATGAATCTTTTTGAGTTATCACAAAATTAATTGGATTTTGTGTGCTGCCACAAAATTCCTTATTTACAGAGTGCAGTGTGCTTTCTGTCTGAACATTTTGTGCAATGGCCTTAAATTTGGTACTTGGAAATCTGCTCTACTCTGCTGCGAGTGAACACAAATCCGTCATGCCATACCGATATTAAGGGTTCTGTCGGAGAACATAGCACAGGAAAAGTACTCAATGAATCTTATATTAATAAGTAATATAGACATCGCCGAAATTTACAGAATATCTGGGATGGTTGCTACATGCGCCAGTCTGGATAAATTTCATGTAGATATGTTGAACGGCTCATTAAATATGCTAGTGCATAGGTTAAAACTCATGGCATCGTTTCTTTACAGAGTGACTTCACATCAGATGCAAGGTTTTACAATTTTAACCCTAAGCTAAAAAGCACCATCAACATTAAGTCCCCTGCTTAGATCGGAATAATGGCATTGTTGCGGGGTAGGCATGAGATGGTGACAGATAAGGATAAAATGGAAATGACAAGTCATGAAGAGACTGTCAGGAAAATTTGGCTAACCTTTGTCAGGAGGAATGAAGAATCTGTGATCCTTGCATTGGCGGCTTTGCATAAATTCGGCTTGGCCATGGGTGCTGGCAACAACGCTGCAACTTTGGCTACTGATCCGCATATATGGAACTGTAACTTGGTTCGTGGAATGGGCGCTGGCTAGATAGATCACGGAACGTGTATAGATGGCGTTGCTTTGGCTGGCTAGTAAATGGTCAATGGCGCTGCTGGATACGGAAAGGTAGATGGCGATGCTTTGGCTGGCTAGGGAATGGTCAATGGCGGTGCTGACTAGGACGTGGGACGGCAGAGACGACTGCTAAATTGGACGTGGATTGTTGGCACTGGTAGTGTCCTGTTGGCGCTAGGCGTGGTGCTGGCTGAGACGCGGAATTTTGGCCCTGGCTTGGGTGCGGACTGTTAGCGCTAGCTTGGCCGCGTCCTATTGGCGCCATGGAGCATTGCCAGCGCGGGTCCGGTTGCTTCTTTCCGCGTATATCCCAAACAAGAAACCTTCCTCCGCTCGAACTCCAAAAGTACCGTGTATATAAAAGTAATCGCCCATCCTCTTTATTTTTGTATCGTTGGATTTGTTTCCGCGTCTCCGTGTTAGCAGCAAAGCAGAAAAGCAGCACATTCCAGGTATGTATTCCAACATTTCTTCATCTTTTGTTTCTTTTTTTTTTGTTTGCTCTCCTGTTGGTGTAAACCCTATCCATAAGAGAACCTTCCATAAACTCGTAGAAATATTTTAATATGAATGATTCCTCTTTACTAATAGTGTTGTAGTAATATTAGTCACCACATCAATAGCAATGAAGCCAGTCATTATGCAAAGTAGACATGCATGAGCGAGTGGCCTCCACTGATCCCTTATCTATGAAAACCTAGCTTTAGGGTTTCCTTTTCCTTTTGTGGTCGTGAGCAAAATTTCCGTGGAACACATTCTTTCTTTTGGCCGAGAGTATACTTCCCACGGCGAGACACGGTTTTGGCCAGGGGCATGTTTCCCGCGGCAAATGAAGTGAGCATCAGTCCCCACTCCTTTGGCTATGCGTGCTATGACTTGTAGCCAAAATAAAATCTCCCGTAGAAAGCTTGTTATTTATTCCTGATCATTGCACTTGATTTTGACAAGATCTTCACGTACAATTTTCTTCAAAGTAGTAACTTTTCTCCGTTTTGCTCCGTTGTAGTTACTTCGAAAGTAAAAGCAGCATAAGGAAACTTTGTTAAGATGTCGCCTGAAAAGAGTTTTGCCGTGACATCGAAAAATGCTAACAACTCCAAGCCAAACGTGGATGATGAGTTCTTTACAAAGTCTTCTACAGTTACAATGACCCATCCCAAATTTGTGGCAACCCTCATAACTGATTCAGAGAATGAAGGAGAATTTCAATCAGTTTATACCAGGGGTATAATGAGGTTTTTCTTTCAGAAGAAAGAGTATCTGGCTTCTCTCCTAGACTTCAAAATCTGTTATAGTCCATTGCGCTCTTATGATAAATAGATGCAACTTATGATAAGCCAAGACTACATGAGGGATAATCTGACTGAGGCGAAAATCATAAATGCCTTCATGGCATCCACGATACTTCAAATCAGAAAAGATGTTGCAGGCTTGATTACTTTTATCTCCAGATAGTTCCCGGAAACTCACACGGCTATATGTAGATGGTGTGAGATGACCATTACCTTGAAAAGTGTAGCCGTTCTGCTGAGTCTTCCTATAATAAGGAATCTTGACGTTATTTTATATGAGGAAGAAGAAGAAATACATTCCGCATTGGTCACGAAATCAACAAGATATGTTCGAAAGGATTATGAAGAAAATTGCTTCTATAACTGGTGGGTGTCTGAATGGTTTACTGATAAGCCGGAGTCGGACCAGGTGTTGAATGATAAACTCCATGTTGCTACATTCTTAGCTCTGTGGTTATCTAGTGACATTTTTTATGATGGCTCTGGCAAGAAATAGATAAGGAAGAAGCTTATCAAATTCGCTATCAAATTAGCGAAAGGTGTTGCTCTTCCAATCAGCAGTTTGTTCCTTGGCTCTTTGTATACTCAACTAGATCACTTATCGGCGGACATGTATGTCTCTAATGGGTATATGAAAGACTCGTATATCCATGTCACATTTCTCCAAGCATGGTTGTGGGAGTATTTCAAGAATTACGCTCATAACCCGAAAACCTCATTTCCTGATACATATGACGGCTTTAGGATACTCCGTTGGTTGGAGTGGCATCCAAGACCTGGCTCAAAGCTCGTTGATTTTCTTGACAACGCGCACACGGTTAACTTTCTTCCTTGAGCTCCGGTTCACGCCTCTATAGTTCAACCAGACACTTTTGCTTCTGCCTCGAACGTGACACTGCATTCTGTTGAAGAGAATATGAGCATGGAGAAATTATGTTTTTGCGAAGCTACATACCTGGGTACGTGTCATATTTTTTCAGAGTGTCTTTTGAAGTAGTCCCTTACAATATTGACAGGGCTGCTCGACATATGGGCTTTGATCATGGAGTCTCATTCCGCCGCCCATTGACATCTGCAGATGAAATGCTACCCGCCATTTTTGATAACATCGTTCTTGCATCAGATAAAATCCTTCCCTTATTGCTCTCATAGCGAAGACCGATGACGAATCCCAAATATGATGTCTTCTGGCAGGATGAGTTTCTCGATATTCATCAATTCGTGCAGAATGTCGTGACGGATCCACGTGGCAGACCTTCTTCTGCGGTTTAAGAGAAACATAAACTGTTGAAGCAACTCCCTTTAAGCAAATGAAAATATTCTAGCTGGGATGCGGTCAGTCCCCAGGAAAAGGAGCGATGGTATAAAAATCGTGCATACGGCTTCCAATCGAATTCGACGGCTCTTGTGACCTTCAGTTATTTCAACACACAAGTACGTATGATTCCCTTACTGACTTGGCTGCATTAGACAAATTTTCCATTTCATCACTGACTTTTCTTTTAAACTCAGGATCTTAAAAACTCGAACATCTTTGCCAAACTCGCCCACAGCCAAAAAATAGCGTCTCGTGAGGAAGGGGCTAGCGACACTGAGTCTCTTGAATATGGAGAAGAATATTGGGAAGAGGAAAGATCGGGATCTGGTGGCAACGAGAAGATCACTTCTGAGTGTAGTGATGAGTCTTTTTCCAATGGGCCGGCAAATGAGTCGGTGAGTTTTCTTCCTTTGTTTCAAGTTATTTATTTGGAACAAATACTCAATCCGCGATATTACAGGAAGAAACCATTCTTGGAAATAACCCTGAGATGGAGATTCATCATATGAAGACATAACCTTTTTCTCAATCATGGAAGCCGTACCCTCTAGTAATTCGTATATGGAGGTTGATCGTGGTGAAGATGTTGCTGCGACTCAGATGGCGGAAAACTCTTCCGTGGCTGCGGGTTCAATTGTTGCCAAGGAAACTTCGCTAGTTGAAGATTCTGTTGCAGGCGTGGCTTTCGACCCTCTATTCTTGTTTCCTTTTGAAGGTCACGTGATGGTCGGAGGCTTCAGCATACAGGTTAAATATGCAGAGCTGTATACCAAGATATGGGAAAGGTATGGACATGTTTCCATAACCAAAAATATCACTAGCTGATTCGCGCTGGTCAAGCGTGTGGAAGAAGCCTTATCTTCGATTCACGACATGTGTAATGTGACTGGCCAGACCGTTTCTGAAGATGTAATTTCAAGCTGGAGATTTCACCGGGATATGTGCATAGACTTTGAGTTTCACGCCTCCTGGTTATGCGATGGTTTCTCCATGATCCAAAAGTTGCAGGACGAAGCGGTCGAAGGTCCCTCCGTGCATGTGATCAATCAACATGAAGCAGAAATTGAAAGGTTGTCTCAGGAGTTGAAGATCAAATAGGCCGCTCTTCAAAGCGCGAAGGATGCTTTCTCCAAGAATAACAAGACGTTGTTGAATGATTTCCCTTGAATATCTTCTATCTTGTGAACTTCCTTTGCTTAGATTTTTTTTTTTGAAAGGCAAAAGAACGCCTAGTTTATGGCTTGATTTTCTAGTTTTTGGATTGATAGATGATTGCTTCCTATGAGAGTTTTAGATTATTTTTTGGAATAAATTATTAATTTTAAAATAATGGCACTTTGGTTATGACCTGAGCAGCACAATTATTCCAGAAAATCGTGAAACCATGAACGTCGTATGAAAAGGGAAAAATATGGAATAATATGAAATTTTTGGATAACATGATGTTTGGTTTCTATCGTCAATGTGGAGACTCAAAGAAATAGGTTGTGTAAGCATCGTATGACAAAAATTACTCGCTATTAGGGTCCTTCAACAGAATTGGATCCTCAGGGCGTAAATATGAGTTCCATGGGTGACGTCGTCTTAGCTGCGAGAAGTCCCCAATCGTTCTTCATTATCTGTAGAACATATTTATGTCGATCCCCGGTAAGGCGGGGAATCTCTAATATTTTTGTCATGCTTTCCATATTGATTGGGCTCCGGCTATCCCTTGTGCCAGAAAGGTTTAAATGAACCGAATACATCTTGGAAATTGGGTTTTTGATCGAAAATGTGTTTTAGTTAAATGATTGGATTAGGCCTAAGACCAATTGGGATGGAAAGAAACCGAGGATTGAATTTTAAACCAAGAGATTTAATCTCCTACTGTGGTCGCCAATTGTTTGTGGGTGAAAACTATTTCTGCTGGTTTTAGTAATTTTGTGTGTGTGGATGAGAAAAGATTCTAGACCCTAAACAATGCACTACATGGGAGTACTTTTGATTCGAAAGATCAATATGTACAATCCTGGCCTAAACCAAGAAATGACCGTTCCAGGCTTGCTTCGGTCAAAAAGTGAAGGAGAAGGGTTGTCCTTAGGGAGGGAAGCGAAGAAAGTGTTGAGACCATAATCGTTGAAGGTGTGGTTGTTTACGACTTGTATCAGAAAGTAGAACTGGCTAGTAGAATGGAAAGCTATCAGGTGATTTCTGGATACCGTGTTGTTATCTGACCAAAACTTGTTGTCTGGTGGAAATAGGTGAAACCTATTTATACAAGTCGTAATAAAATGTACCTTGGTCTCGTAGCAAGTGGAAACGATTGAGTGGTGGAAGAGTAACGTGTAACGTTAGGAATTATTCTCTCATAATGAAGAAGGTGGATCCATTTACACCATTACTTCTTGCCATTACTAACCTCCCCACTTTATGACACTTTCTTGTAACAGGCGTATTGCACGATGCACGCTGTAAACCGCCAGACCAATACCCTGATGAGCATCCCCCAGTTTATGATATATTTGATGTCTCGAGTGTTTTCGTGGAAAACATATATCACTTTGCTACGTGTGGAAAGTTAAAATCAAGAGGCTTGCCTCATGAAAATAGCATGTGATGCTATTAGGTTCGTCTTGGCTTGTCGCCTAAAAATTTCCACAAGTCTATCAGTTCGGTGGAGAAGATCGCATCTCATGAGGAAGGCTAACCGTTGATTTTGTATACCCTGTGTTGGCGCATGAAAATGACACGGTGGCGTTTTGGTGTACGCCAGTGGCAATGCGGCATGGCTCGTGCATGCTAGTGGCACGGTGGTGCAAGTGGCACCTGGTGTAGCCATGGCCACTAGATTTAGACGTTTGGTCGCCTAAAACTTTCCACAAGCATGCCAGCTCGTTGGCGGACTTGGATGGCTGAGATCGCATCTCATGAGAAAGGGTGGCCGTTAATTATGGATACCTTCCGATGGCGTCTGATAATGGTACAGTGGCACCGTTAGCGCACGCCAGTGCATTGCGGCATGGATGGCATAGTATGTGAATGCTAGTGGAGTGGATGTCATAGTTCGTGCATGCTATCGGCACGATGGTGTAAGTGGCGCCTGGCGTAGCCATGGCCACTGAAATTTTTGCATGTTGATGTTAGACTCAAACGTGGTGTGGAAACATCATTTTTAATGGCCACATTGATCCCCATGTTCTGTGGAACATTGTTTGGCTCGGTTGGGCCTGCAACTTTGCCTAAATTATGGTTTGGCGTGTCAAAACCCTAATTAGCATATATGGCATGTAGCATGTGGTAGGTGGCTGCGTCATGGCATTTTATTCAAATAATGCCAGAGTCATGCCGGAGGAGCTATAGGCCGGCCACTATGTAGAAACGGCGGCAGGAAAAGATGTTTTCACGAGTGGCCATGGTGTGGCGCCTTTTTTAGGGTTTCCTAAGTCTGTACGGCTTATGGCATGTTGCGGGCCCGAGGTGACATAATTGTGGGCTACGATTAGAAATTAGGGTTTCATCCATCTCCAGTAGAGCATGGCCGCGCCTAGGGTTTAGGCTATACAGATTGAAGTCCGTTGTGAAGCTGGTCACGCACGAAGAGTGGTTTGGAAAGTTTTGGCATGCTATCGCGGTAAGTGGTGCTTTTGGCATGCCGTTTGGCATGTGCGCTTGACTTGTTTGTTTTTGGCATGTTTGGCATGCCGTTAGCATGTTGGCATGTTTTTGGGAAGCCAACTTAGTATGGCAACCTCTTGACACAATTTCCACCTCTTTTAAGGTTGTGGAAGTTTTAGAGCAACTTAATTGGTCAATGAAACTAGGGAGACGGCCAAGCATGGGCGTGACTACCTTTTTGGTGCGCGTGGAAGGTTTAATGGTACCTGATTGGTCAATGGGGAATAAGTCCGGAAAGTATGGGCCCAACCACAATTCATGGGAGTGTGGCAAGTTTAAGGTGACCTGATTGGTCGACAAAGGAGTAGGGCCGGTTAGGTAACATGGGGTGTGGCCAAGTGGCGTCGGCTGGCCTGTGGCGTGACCACACTTCCTCTCATTGTTGTTCCTTCTCGGTGGCTCTGTTACTCTTTGTTTTTTGATTTTGGGGAGGATTCTGCACCTATTAATCCGCGGTGGATTAATTACTTAGTTGTTTAAGCATAATTTCGACCAACATGGTCTAATATAATGCGCAGGGCGCAGAAAACCCTAACTTTGCAAATTAGTCAAGTTCATGAGTTTTTTGTGAGTTATCACAAAATTAATTGGATTTTGTGTGTTGCCATAATATTCCTTATTTACAAAGTGCAGTTTGCTTTCTGTCTGAGCGTTTTGTGCAATGACCTTATTTTTAGTACTTGGAAATTCGTGCTACTCTGCTGTGAGTGAAGACAAATCTGTCATGCCATACCGATATTAAGGGTTCTGTCGAGGAACATAGCACAGGAAAAGTACTCATTGAATCTTATATTAATAAGTAATATAGGCAAGGCGCCAAAATTTACAGAACATCTGGGATGGTTGCTACATGCGCCAGTCTGTATAAATTTCATGTAAATATATTGAACGACTCAATAAATATGCCAGTGGAGAGGTTAACACTCATGGCTCCGTTCCCTTACAGAGTGACGCCACATCAGATGCAAGGTTTTACAATTTTAACCCTAAAATAAAAACCACCATCAACAGTGTCTTATCGAAATAAGAAATTGTACATACATAATCGGTTCGACAAAAGAATTAAGTTATCCTAGTCGGTTTGTCGGACTAAAGGATTTCTTAGGACAATTGTTTCCTTAATAATATATTAAAGCTAAATTACTCTTATAATTTCGGTTTTAGTATTTGTTATCTAAAATGGTATGTGAAACCTTCGTGCTTAACTCTTATAGGTTTTACAAGTCAAACAAGATGATTCCATGCACCATAAAAACAGGATAAAATAATATTAACGGACATAGGAACACGAAACAAACGGGCATATCTCACGCCACAAAGAGCGGGTGAGAGGCAATACACACGAGGGATAATATCGATACATCCTTGATACTAAGAAACACAAAAACCAAAGTCTTTCTTAAAGGAAACCTCGAACGGGAATGAGGAGGTAATCAGGCTTGCATCCTATTGTTAATAATTTTATAATTATAAAAATTCAAAGATATATTTGAGAGCAGTGAGAAAATACCCCAATGGAGAGAATCTGGTCACTTTTCTCGGACTGACTATATAAATAGAGTAGCGAAGTAAAGAGACAGATATATTGGTCTCCACTTTTTTTTTCTTTAATGCAAAAAAAAAACTTTATAATGACAAATAAAACTGGAAATGAAACATGGGTGACTACCTAACCAAGTAGCAGTATCCTCAGTAATACTTCTTGCATCAATTGCATTAGGCGGGACATAATAGTCTGATACGGGACGTATTAGGAAAGTAAAGAGTAATATATTCTCTTAGGCTAGTTAGGAATGTTCTAGATTTCTAGGTTTATTTCTATAGGCTATAAATAGCCATTTCCCTTTCATTCTAAAACAGTTGCGGCTCGCTATTGTTATTGATTATTGAAACTATCAAGTTTGTGTAGTTTATACCATTGTTTGTCTCTTAAACTCTTGGATCAGAGTTTTTGATCCTTTATTGGAGTCTACTACCATCACCATTAAGGAGTGGATTTTTCTTTTCTTTTATCGCTTCCGCTTGTGCCATATCAGGTGTTACCAGAGCAAGTTCGTCCTGCATTGTTTTTCTGTGAGGTCTCCTAGAAGAATCAGTTGAGGATTCCTGTGATCTCTAAGTTTTTATCAGAAAAAGAAAGAAAGAAAAAGTCGTTTTATCATCACTTATAACTACGGTGTTCAGTAAGTATCTTGTGCATCTCCTGCTACTTTTATTTGTTTGAAGTGAAACCCTTGGAAAAGAATAACAAAAAGAAAAAAAAGACGTTTGATTTGGTTTAGGTCGGAATAAAGTATAAGTGTTAGTTGTTGGGTTTTACTTATATTACTCGTTAATAAATACTCATCTCATTTAACCATTTCAATCTACTGTCTTCACTGCAAACCCGCTCACTTCTATATTCACCTAAGCTCAATTGTCTATCCTTATATGTTACCACCCGATTCTGTTTGAATCCCCTAAATAAGTTAATCATCCAATCAACCAGACTCCGGAACGATGGGAGATATTCATGATCAATTTCCCAAGTTTGTTGGAGCAGTTAATGGTAGAGGTTGTTACTTTGTAATAGACAGTAGTTGCGAAGAAAATCTGGTGCCAAAAAGAATGGTAGAATTATTGGGTCTCGATATGGATTGGTATTCTTATGGTGATCCGATTGAGTGGTTTAACAACCGAGAAGTAATTACTCGGATTGGTGGTTACAGATTTTCATTGTCTATCGGTAACTACTATTATAACTCAAATTTTCATGAAGTTATAGACATGGATTTGTGCTATATCGTGTTGGGAAGACCTTGGCTAGTTGATGTTCACGCCATTCGAAATCGCCATGACAATGTTTATGAACTTATGTGGGAAGAGACTGTTGGAAAAAAAATATAACAACAATCGTAGTAATTGAGAAGAAAATACTTAACTCAAACCGATGCTTGATTGAGGTTCCTGGAGATGCACATAAAAAAAGGTAGAGGCACGTATATGATATGGTGTCCTAAAGGCAATATCGCCTGCTACTCCTCTGAGATGCTATAGCAATTGGCGAGTCACCCCCAGTATACAACTACTGATAGTACCCCTCAATGTAGCATACAAAGAGAGTACCCTTAGAACTTGGCAGTATTTAGCAAAAAAAAATTAAAAAAAAAAAGAGAAAACTTGAAAGTAAACTTGCTTACTGAAAGCATAGGGAGAGTAGAAGAAGAGATGTTTCTCTGTTGTATGCTAGAATGCTCTCAAAACTCCTCCCTTATATAGTGTTCAAGACGTTACAAACAAGAGGAAAAAGGCATGCAACAAAACCATGCGTACTGGTAATGTTTTTGTTAAAAATAGTGCAAGACAGGGGCAGTCATTAAACAGAGTGAAGATGCTTTTCTCTTTATCTTTTGTCTGTCAAAAAACACTTTTACTTTAAGCAGAATTAGAAACAGATTTACCTTTAAGCAGAAAAACAGTTTTGCTTTTGCAAAGAACAGCTTCATCTTTTGTCAGGTTCAGAAAACATCTTTTACTCACTCAAAGCATGCGAGACACACAGAGAAGCCAACACGTATATACAAGGAGTTCAGCAAAAATATAGGTCTGTTAACCCACACCCACACCCGACCCGCCCGGACGGAGGCGCGCGTTCTTCGGTGCGAAGCACCGCGCGTACGGGAAAGGTATCCTTGCCCTAGTCTAGGTCTTCTCCCTCACACAAAAGTGTGTTGACCCAAGGGACATTCCCTTTTATCCAATTCTATGGTATTTAAGTATAAAACTATTTAGATTTTAGTCTATGTGGGACTATTGTTTTATCTATTCAAATGAAAAAAAAGTAGTGGGCAATAGGTCCAGGGATCAAATCATAGTCCATGCAAATTTGGTTTTTTGCAAAAAATGAAACCCATTTTTCTAACAATCCCACATGAATGATAAAAAATATCGACGAAATACGAGAAAACAGAATACATCAATATTAGGCTAAGGTGTCCCAGAGATTGAACCTTAACTTAGTGAGAGGTTACCGGAACTGCTTGTTGTTACGGTGAACACAATGTCTTGAACTGCCAATAGTGAATGCAATTCAGAAATAACAACCATACTATGATGTCTCAAACAAAAACTGTTAAGATCTTGCCATTGTGCCCGTTTTGGCCGTGGGTTAAATCCCGCACTTAATGAATGTCTCTAGAAAAAAAGCTCAAATTATCATAGGAAACGGCCCCACTTCCAACATCCACATAGGTGAGTCCATAAAGAGTGTCATGTCACACCCCGTTTTAAGAAAATCCATGGAACTCATTAAAATCTTGATAGATCATCCTAACTCATGTAGGCAACACTATCATACGGTTACACCATAGGGAGAGAGAAAGATAGTCCTCTCTCGACATCACCAAATAATTAGTTGTCTCATTGAACCTTGATCTTGGAGATCCATTCACAAGGTTGAGTGTCCTTCATGGAAATTTATGCTATGAGATTGAGTCTCATCCCCTTCGATGTGGATCTAACTACCTCTTTAGATAACCCTTTCGTCAAAGGATCTGCAATATTCTCTTTAGACCTCACAAAGTCTATAGAGATGACACCAGTAGAGAGCAGTTGTTTCACTGTCTTGTGTCTTCTTTGAAGATGTATAGACTTTCCGTTGTATACACTATTCTTAGCGCATCCAATAGCAGCTTGATTGTCAAAGTGGATTGCGATCGAAGACACAGGCTTGGGCCAGAGTGGAATTCCTCCCAGGAAACCTCGTATCCATTAGCTTTCCGCTCCAGCTATCTCCAAGGCTATAAACTCAGACTCCATGGTGGATCGAGCTATACATGTATGTTTGGAAGACTTCCATGACACAGACACACCTTCAAGTGTGAAGATGTACCCACTAGTGGATTTGCACTCATCTGAGTCTGATATCCAGTAAGCATCACAGTACCCTTCTAGTACAGCAGGATACTTCCCAAAACTTAAGCAATAGTTTGAAGTTCCTCTCAGGTACTGTAGAACTCTGTAGAGAGCATTCCAATGATCATCCATCAGACGTCTTTCTGATTTTCATCCCTAAGATTACATCAGCAGGGACTAAGTCTTTCATGTCAAAGTTTTCGTTAAGCATGCTTTTAGTGGTATTAATACTATCAAGGTTACTGCCTAATATGAGCATATCATCAACATATAGACACACAATAACATGAGAATCATCCACAGATTTAATGTAAACATATTTATCAGATTCATTAACCTTGAAGCCATTAGATATCGTTACATGATTAAATTTTTCATCCCACTGTTTAGGTGCTTGTTTTAAACCATACCGAGATTTATTCAGTTTGCATACTTCATCTTCAAAACCATTCACAACAAAAACTTCAGGTTGGTCCATATAAATTTCTTCATTCAATTCACCATATAAAAATGCAGTTTTAACAACCATCTGATGTATATGCAAATCATAAATAGAAACAATAGCAATCAGCATCCAGATAGAAGCGATTCTTGTGACCGTTGAATAGGTATCAAAGAAATCTAATCCTTGTTGTTGTCTATACCCCTTAGATACCAACCTATCTTTGTGTTTTTCTATAGTTACATCTGTTCTAAGTTTGCTTTTGAATACCCACTTGAAACCTATGGTTTTACTACCAGGAGGTAAGTCTACAAGCTCCTAAATTTCATTTTGTTGAATGGAATCCCACTCATTATTCGGAGCTTCTTCCCAGAAGGGAGCTTCCTTATAGGTTTGGGGTTCAGACTCTACCGTAAGAGTTACAAAATCTGGACCGAAACTTTTCTAGGTTCCAACCCTATTACTTCTTCTAGGTTCGGTTTCAACATCTAGAGACAGGGGTTGACCAATCTAAGGAACATCTGAGAGATCATCGCGGACCCTTTTGCGAGGTCCAGACCCTAAAGGGAAAATGTGTTCGAAAAACACTGCATCTCTAGATTCCATTATGGTGTTCTCACCAATGACCATGAACCTATAAGCACTAGTATGCTCAGGATAGCCTAGGAAAACACAATTCACAGTTTTAGGTCATATTTTTGGTTTCTTGGAACGAGGAATGGCCACCTTGGCCAAACACCCCCACACTTTAAAGTATGCATAGGAAGATTGTCTTCCTATCCATAACTCATATGGAGTTTTGTCATATTTCTTAAATGGAACTCGGTTCAAGATATAGCAAGCAGAGAGAATTGCTTCCCCCCACAGGTTCGAAGGTAGACCTGAACTAGCTAACATAGCGTTCACCATATCTATGAGTGCTCGGTTTTTCCTTTCAGCTACTCCATTCGACTCAGGTGAAGAAGGTGTTGTAGTTTCATGAATGATGCCATTAAGTTTGCAAAATTCTCCTATAGGTATCACATACTCATCGCCTCAGTCTGACCTAAGAGTTTTAATAGTAACACCTATTTGGTTTTCTACTTCAAGTTTATATAATTTGAAAGTGTCTAAGGCTTCATCTTTACTTCTAAGAAGATAAACCTGACACTATCGTGAGTAATCATCTATAAAAGTGATTTACCATTTTTTACCACCTCTAGTTGGTGTTGATTTCAAATCTCCAAAGTCCGAGTGGATTAGTTCTAGGGGATTTGTACTACGTTCAACCTTTTTGTTAAATGGTTTTCTTGCATATTTAGATTCAACACAAATTTCACATTTATGACCTCTGTCAATGTTTATTTTAGGAATGCAACCTAAATTAGCAAGTCTTTCAATGGATTTGAAATTAACATGTCCTAGTTTATCATGCCAAACATGTGAGGAGTCACAAATATAAGAAGAAGAAGATGCTTTATCATTCAAGTTCAAAGAAAGTACACTAAGCTTAATCATGTTTTCAGTGACATATCCTTTTCCTACGAAGTCACCACCCTTAGAGATTACAACTTTGTTAGACTCAGCTACAAATTTAAAACCTTTCCTAAGTAAGATGGTTTCTGAGATAAGATTCTTGCATATGTTCGGGACGTGATACACGTCATTCAATGCGAGAGTTTTTCCCGAAGTGAGCTTCAACTCAACCTTGCCTTTTCCTACCACTTTAGAGGTAGTAGAGTTTCCCATAAACAATTTCTCATTGTCTCCTACTTTGTTATAGGAGGAGAAAGCATTTCTGAACCTACAGACATGCCTGGTGGCTCCAGAATCTAGCCACCAGTCTCTCACATTGGTCACATTAGAGACAAGGTTGACTTCAGACACCATGCAAATAAAATATCCAGAATCATCTACTATGTTTGCCTTAATTTTTTTGTTTACGATCATTTTTGTTCTTTTTAGGTGCCCTACAGTCTTTGGCCATATGACCAGTTTTTCCACAGTTATAGCAGTCGCCTTTGATGGTGTTTTTGGAGACACCACCCTTTGGCTTAAGATGGTTACCTTTGGAGTTACGACGTTTGTTATGTTTACCATTTTTGTTGGATTCTCCGTGCCATTTCTTTAACGCAACATTATCGTCCATAACATGAGCTTTTTGGGACATGTCTTTGCTCAACGTCAGGCTCTTGTCCTTGCAGCACAGAAGTTCCTCAACCTGGATTTTTTTCCCCAGCTCCACCATGGTGATTTCGCGATTTTTGTGTCGCAGCCTCCTCTTGTACTCGTTCCATGAGGGTGGTAGCTTTTCAATTACTGCAGATACTTGTAGAGATTCATCAAAATGCATGCCTTCAGCAAGAATTTCGTTGATGAGTAGTTGGAGTTCGACGAATTGTTCTATAACAGGCTTTTCATCAGTCATCTTATATTCCAGGAACCTAGCCACCAAGAACTTCTTGCTTCCAGCAGCCTTAGCAAGATATTTTTCTTCTTGGGCTTCCCATAAATCAAAAGCAGTAAAATTTTATTTTGCATTATAAAAGTCGTACAAGGAGTCATCCAGACAGTTAAGAATATGGTTTTTGCACATGTAATTCTTCCTAGTCCACCTATCCAGTATATCTTCATAACCACGGTCATGAAGCCTTCTTGAGGGTCTTTCTAAGGCATCTTCATCTAACCTTTGGTCTTTTAAGAAGAATAACATTTTGGACTGCCATCGTTTAAAGTCTTTTCCACTAAACTTTGGGGGTTTGTCTACAGTACTCTTTCCCATGTTTTTACAACAAAAAATATAGTAAAGAGGATATTGCCTTTTAGTAATTGAGAAGAAAATACTTAGCTCAAACCGACACTTTGCCTTTGCCAGTTAGAAACAACTTGAACTTTAAGCAGAAAAAAAAAATTTCTTTTGCAGAGAACAGCTTCAGCTTTTGTCAGGTTCAGAAAACATCTTTTACTCAGTCAAAGCATGTGATACATACAGAGAAGCCAACACGTACATACAAGGAGTTCAGCAAAAAGATAGGTTTGTTAACCCACACCCACACCCGACCCGCCCGGACAGCGGCGTGCGTGCTTCGGTGCGAAGCATCGCGCGTACGATAAAGGCATCCTTGCCCTAGTCTAGGTCTTCTTCCTCACACAAAAGTGTGTTGACCCAAGCGCCATGCCCTTTTAGCCAATTCTATGGTATTTAAGTCTAAAACTCTTTAGATTTTAGTCTATGTGGGACTATTGTTTTATCTATTCAAATGAAAAAACAACTAGTGGGCAATAGGTATAGGGATCAAATCATAGTCCATGCAAATTTTGTTTTTTGCAAAAAAAAAATAAAACCCGTTTTTCTGACAGAGACAAAAATCATGCTAATACCGGGAAACGACTTCCAAGTGAATCGAAGAATGTAACTTTTAAAATCGCACTAATTGCAACCGGTGAGGCTGGGTGTCACGACAATCTTGAGATGTTGAACACGATATCGACACTAATGTTCAGTCAAATAATCAAGTGTCTAATAGCGATGAAATTTCTAAGAATGATTCTTTCCATAAGGATGTCGTTGAGGTGGTAGTTCCCGGAATCTACTACAAAGACATGTTCGCCAATTTTTGTTATAGTTCATCTATCTCTTATGGATTTCGACTCGACAACGCATGGAAGTTCTTATGGGAGTTTTTATATTATGGTCGCAGGGTCAGTAGACTTTTTTTATCTGGTTGTTCTGTATTTGTGAAGAAGAGGTTGGTGCAAAAATTATGTTCCGAATGGTTAGTAATTCCAAGCATAATTCAAGATCGAGTTTAGTAATTCCAAGCATAATTCAAGATCGAGTTGTGCTACTAGTGGAAGCTCTAAGGTGCTTTCTTCGACTCGCCATTTTCAACATAAACTCGAGACGAGTTTTGTCACAGTGGGGGAGCCTGATACCTGACGTATTAGGAAAGTAAAGAGTATATTCCAAGATATTGCTATATCTTGGATATTTATTAATTTGATATTTTATTTATTAGGATTATTATTTGTTTTATTAGATTTATCTTCTTTGATGAAAATAATATATTCTCTTAGACTAGTTAGGAACGTTCTGGATTTCTAGATTTATTTCTAGAGGCTATAAATAGTCATTTCCCCCTTTCATTGTAAAACAGCTGCGGCTCGCTATTATTATTGATTATTGAAACTATCGCTTGTGTGGTTTATACCATTGTTTGTCTCTTAAACTTTTGGATTAGAGTCTTTGCTCCTGGATTGGAATCTACTACCATCACCATTAAGGAGTGGATTCTCCTTGTCTTTTATCGCTTTCGCTTGTGCATATCATAGTCGGTATCCACGGTGCAGTTCAATCCAATCATATTCCAGTGAGATCAGAGTTAGTTGACAGGGTTTCATTTATGTTGCTTCATTGGCCATTTGGCAGGCGGTTAACACATTAATTATCAAGTTCTTGGAGAAGAGTTAATAGCTAGATAAAAAGTGCTATCCACATAAAAAAAGATCTCCTCACTATTCTCTTAAGCAGATTAAGCAGGGGAAATCAAAATCTGGTAGTTCTTTCTATACGTTGTTTCTTTTGCCATCTTTAAACCAAATATTACTTGATTAAATGAAGTATTGCATTGATATACTTCAGAGAAAAAGCCTTTTAACTAGTATTAATAAAACTACGTCTTAGACACAAAGCCGCCTAAGCATGAAAATATTAGAAGCCAAAAGTGAGGCACTGATTACATCAATAACTCCGGAGGGAGGGGGAGACTCATCCGATCATTTCCCAACGCTTAGACTGTTTTTTCGCTCCCCTATTCGAATTACTGAAGCTTGAAGGACCTTTATTCAAAGGTAAACTTCTAACCTCATTGTAGAAATCTTCCAACAAACCAACCAACCTGGCATTGTCAAGTAAAGTAGGGGATTTATCATAACGAACACAGATAAATACATAATTTAACATCAAGACGAATAATAGGTACTACTTAATGATTTAAGAGTGCATATCTATTACTCATACCTGTTTCTCGACTCCTCCGCCTTCTTAAGTGGTACACGAGCGGAAATTTCCCCTTCTTGTCTTGCACGTTTCATCATCTTTTCCCTATACTGAATAGGTACACTACTCTTAGCTCCAACAACTTCTCGTACCTGTTTTTGAACATAGCCAATTAGAGATGAAGAGAAAGAGAACTAATCCATTATTTTGTTTAGTTGTGCGATATAAATACACAGCTGACCTTTTCAGGTATCCCTTCCTTATCATTCAATGTTAAAGCTTGCACTTTGCTCCTCACTGAATCCAATGACAATGCACATAGCTTAGGCGCTTCTCTGAAAGGGAAACAAGGTGGATAGTAAGGTATACATCAAATCTGGATAACTGAGCTGAAATTCGATAAAGAATCATTTAAACTTACTTGCTTGTTCTTTCATTCTGATCAGAAGAGTTAACCATAAAAGCCATGATTTTGGGTTTGTCAGCTGCACCTTTAAAATCAAATAAAAACTAAATCAATTACATCGAACTAGAACTTGTGTTCATGTTCCAGCAAAAATTTCCAAAAAAGCTTTCAGCTTTTAAGTATCTAAATTGTCAGTAACATCAACGAGAATCATGTCTATACTGAATTTTGATTAGATGTGTTTTCCTAGCCCATGGATTACAGAGACCAAATCCTTGCAAAAATAATTTCAAAAACCAACTAATTCCTGAAAATAAAAAACTAATTCATAAACCAACTAATTCCTGGGTAGATCCTACACAGACCAACGATATCAAAACTAAAAAAATCCTGAAAATATGTAAATTATCCTACACCGACCAACGAAATCAAAAATTATAATATAGAAAGGGAAAAAAACGAGAAAAAATTAATCTAAATGGAAGCAAAACTAATTCCTTTTTGCATTAATAGAAAAAAAAGTAATCGATGTAGACCTCTAACAAATTCCTAGTTGCAGCCACAGGTTATTTAACATTGATTTCTCCACATAGTTGTTATCAACAAATCCGAGACACCCTAAAAGTCTAAGCAGCTATAAAATCAGACTCACCTTCTTGAGTTTCTTCTGAAAATCAAAATATCCACCCACGGCTCTCTTTTGAGAAACTGAACTTCTCTTCTATGATGCAGACGACATAACCTTTAGTAGGGTTTCTAAAATATTTAGGACGATTTTGGTACTGGGCTCGGGCCTAACATCGTGTACCGCGTGTACAAAGCCAAATTATTGGGAAACTTAGGCCAAGGCCCAACCCATAGATAACCCATAATATTAGACCCCTAGTTAAAATAAGTTTGAAACTAGGTCCCTAGTTATTAAAAGACATACATACCCTTTTATATATTTTCAAGCCCAAAATTAAATAAAATTTAAATTTAAGCCTAAAATATTAAAATATAGTAAACATGATGTCACAACCATCTTTAACGACCGCCACTACCAACCACCACCCCCTACGACCGCCGCCGCCACCAACCACCACCTCCGACGACCGCCACCACCAACAACCACCTCCGTCGACGACCACCAGCAGATCTGACCACCACCGCCGAAAACCACCACCTCCGACCACCGCCATCACCGCCAACCACCTCCGTCGGTGACCACCAGCAGAAGCAGAAACGACCACCGCCACCAACCGCCACCTCCGTCACCGGCGGCCACCACCGCCGACCACTAATTAATACGGATGTGTAATCTGAAGTTACACAGGAAACTAGCATGTGTATCCAGAAGTTACACATGGGTATGGCATGAAAGGGTTACAAATGTGTAAGCAAAAGTTACACATGCATATAAAATGTGTATCCAAAGGTTACACATCCATATGGCATGTGTAATGAGAAGTTACACATCAAAAAAATATACAGAGAAAAGAAAGCATAAAAAATACATGTATTACACTTTAAGATTTATTTACAATAATTTCTTAGCATTTGTAACCTTTTGTCTAGTGTAACTGGGAGTTACATATGCACCTAAAAGTGAAGTTCAAAAAATTACAGCTAGTACACATAAAAATGCATGTGTAATTTGGAGTTACACATGCATATGTAATGTGTAGGCAGAAGTTACACATGCTTATGAAAATGTGTAATCAACAGCTACACATGTCATATAAGATGTGGTGGATGTGGTAGACACTCTAGCAGCTACAACCATTCTTCATTATAGCACCATACATCACTCTCTAAGCACCATCATCTGCACATCTGGTGGGCCCGGAGATGTGTAAAATTAAGCGTAATAAAAACGGGCCTACAGTAATACCGCAAGTGCACGGTCGTCAGTTGTAGCTCGTGCAAGTACGGGTCGATCCACAGAGACTGGGTGTGTTTTGTAGTGTTTAGCTATTTTGGGCTCTAAAATGCTATTGGGCCTTGAAATGGACTATGGTCTTAAGGTTGAGAACATGAAAATATGGTCTATTGGTCTCAAAACCTTATGTTGGGCTTATGAACTCTTAGCCTAACCCAAGAAGTAAATGTGGACTGGGCCCTTAACCTAATAAACTTTTAAACAATAAACTGGGCTTGGGTCTTTGAAGTAAACTGAGCCTTGGTAATGAAGTTACTGGGCTCAGTGGTCTTGAAATGAATTGAACTGGGCTTGATAATGAACTTGGGTTTTTGCTTGACTCAACAGTGGACTGGGCCTTTGGCCTTACAATGAGCTGGTCCTTTGCAAAACAGAATGCAATTAAGAGACAATGGCCAAAGCAGGGCAGTAAGCTAACAAGCCAAGACAATGGCTCTAATGAGGCAAAGGAAGCTAGAGAAGACAATGTTATTTACAATGCAATGCTATTTACAGTGAAATGAAAACAGAAAAGAAAAAGCAGCCCAGTTGCAGCAGCAGCAGCAAGGAAAAGAAAGCAGCAGCAGCAGCAGCAGCAGCAAGGAAGAAAGAAGAGATGGCAGTGAAGCAAAGACAATGCAATAAATAAAATGTAAAGAAGCAAAGACAATGAAGTAAAGAAGACTAAAAAAATAGCAAAGAAAACAAAACAAAGAACATCAATGACAGTGGAGGAAAACAAAAGTAACAAGGAAACAATGGAGGAAATGGAACAAACCAAGGCTGTTTTAGCCAAGGGCAGGGGTGATGGTGAAGGTGAAATGGTGAAGGTGAGCCTAGGCATACTACTAGAGTGGGAAGAGAACCAGTTTGCTCACAGTCACTAGTGAGCACTAGTTTCTCCCCACTGCTCAATCAATCCAATGCTTCAAGGCTTCTAGCCTAACATTCCATCACTTCACAAAACATGTATCATATGACAGGTACATTAACATTACATGGAACACAAACATCAACAGGAACATGCACTAGGAAAATTGAAGAAACTAAACATCACAGTGAACAACAAGATAGACGGCAACAGAACAATACATGAACATTTAAACATTAACAGCACACATTAACAGGAGCAGAGAACAAAATGGAGAAACTCAGAACAGAACTTAATATGAACAGCAAAAAAAATGAACATTTAACAGAACTAAGTTCTGGACGCCGGCTATTCCAGGCATAACTTCACATCACACCCACAGTCCCCTTTTTATAGTTACAATCAATTCCCCCAAAACAGGACCAAAACAGTCTCCATTAGGGTGGTGAAAATCAAAATTAAATCACAATAATCCTACCTAATGTTGATAACAACCCTAATAGACTAACCCATACCTCAATTTAACATTCAATTGATTTCCCCCAAAAAATTCCCAAATCAGAAAAATTAGGGTTTTAGAAATTAAAATTAGAAATTTACCTAATCTCTGACTCCAATCAAACTTCAACACATGCTTAGAATTAGTCTTCTCTTGCTTCCCATACCTCCAATTGCTCTCCTAACTCACCTAATTTACCAATTTTTCACACGTTAGGTGATAAAAGATTTTTTTGTGGTTGTAGTAATGATGATAAGGGGTATCGTTCAAACTCGAACTTGTGAAGGTAATGGATTTTTAGATTTAAAAATATATATACAAATATTGACAAATTGGTAGAGAGGTACTGGGACTAATGATTCGGCCAATCTTCATAACATAAGGCTTAATGATTTATTCTCAACAATAATAGCTCAAAACATATATGGACTCTTATTTTGCCAAAGTCGATTCTCAAAACATTGGTTGTAAATGTTAAGCATGGAACATCAAATCACCTAAGCTAAGCATGACCCATCTAATCAAATAACACCCAATTTAATCAAATCATATTTCAATTAATTTTTAATGCAAAAGTCTTAAAAAGAATTAATAAAATTACCCATTTATGAAGCTCGGCCTCCTCCGTCGCCCCAGTGTTGGGGTTTAACTCATCATAGTAAAAATGCTCTCAAAATATTTCATTGATGCTCAAAAGTGTTTTACAATGAAGAGAAATACAAGAAATTGATGTAAAACAGAAATCTGCGACCCACAGAAGACGTCCAGAATCAACGACAAAGATGAGTTGCTGTTGTCGTTGAAGAACTACGACCCACAGACGACAGTCGATGTTTCTGTTGATAAACGACTGCTTCTGCGAGTCCGTTCTTCGTGTTCTTCAGGCGTGTTAATGGCAGCAGCAGCAGCAGCAGGTAACTTCTCTGCAACTCCTCCTGCGCCTCTCTGCTCGCCTCCAAACCTCCCCAAACTCTCGACAGCCTCTCTAGTACTCCCAGGGAACATATTTATACACCTACAGCTCGTTGAATCTCCCTCAATTACTCCATATAATTCTCTTTAACTCGGCAGTAAAGAAAAATATTCTTGGGAATATTTTCTTTCCATTCTTACTCTGGTACGCATAGATTTCCATCCTGGTCACTCTAGAAGTGCTTAAACACGACCCAAAACGTTTCTAGAGCCCTCATGCATGAGAAGAACACGCTCAAATCTTCTCCAATCCCGTGTCCAACCCGTGTTTCCCTGTTTTGCTTCCGTGAATTGTACAGCTAATTATGGCCAAATTTGATCGAACCAAAAGCCCAAAACGTGTTCCTTATCCTATATCACATCTTCCTACCAAGTTTGAGCCATTGAATCGCACCACAACACCTTCATTTTGTCGATTGAAATTCTGCCAGTTGATGAACCAATTTTCCCGCCAAAAAGTTTATTTGAATTTGAGAAGAAGGTGCCCCTTATCCAGAGTGCTGGGGTGCGAATAGTAATTTGGGTGGAAATAGTAATTTTGGGGTGGAAATGATAATTTTTCTGGGATCCTCCGGTACATTTCTGGGACGTTTCCGGTGCATTTCTGGGGTGCCTTTCAGTGCATTTCTCCGGGGTGTAAAACATTACTTATTGAGCAACTCTTTCTACACAAGGGGTATTTCTCCAAAAACACCTAAACAAACATAAAAACACCACAATAAGCAAAAATGGGTACTAACAAAATACACAAAAGAGATGAAAATAGACACATAAATGCGTCTATCAAATACCCCCAAACTTATTATTTGCTAGTCCTCGAGCAAAATTTATTCTTGAAAAGTGACCGAGTTAATCTCGGGTGGGTTTATCAGAGGTGTACCCACAAAAACCAATACTCCAGACCCTAGCTATCTACGCAGAACCTTGGAAAGCACTAAAGAACCTCCTTGGTTGGCATACAATTATTGACTCTAAGAGGAAAAACCCTGATGCGAAATTCCAATTGCTGTACACGAGTTTGCACTCAAGCATACTAAAATTCATATAAGTGACAGAGCTCTACTAAGATAGTTTCACGATGGACATCATACTCGGAGTCAGACTAATCACATGAAAAGATTAAGAAGATGGAAAAAGAAAAATGTAGATGGTTGAAAAGTGAACGGTGTTTCCCATATCTGTCTGAAGGCCTCTGCCAAGATGAACCTAACCTAAATGACTGAGATACCGGTCTGACTAATATTAACACACTGGCATATACAAGGGAACCAGTGGTCAATAACTTAAATCTAGATCAACAAACTGGCAAATACAAGGGAACCAGCAGTTGACTACACATAACAATAATCATTTTTTTTAAACTTAACGGCATGAATAGATCTTTTGGATCCAAGCGCATGCTTCTTGTCAGCAGATTACACGATAGTTCCCACGGGTCCTGCATTCCACGCTTGCTTAGGCGACGGAAACAGGGAGAACACACGCATATTGCTATCCAAGTGTTAATACTTATTCCGATTGGTCTAACTGGTCCGGTCTTTTTTTTTTTTTTTTTTTGAAAAAGGTAACTCAGTCACTCTATTTCACCCTAGAAAAGGTAACAACTTGAATCGTGTGCCCCACCAAATCACTTGAAACAAAAGAAAACTAAAAATAGAAAGTGAAAAGGACTCGACAAGATATGGCGAAACTATCATGTTATTTCTAACACCTGAGCTCTGTGCTTTTATGAATAGACTCTATAGATGTTTCCATCTAGTCAGATTGGTTCCTCAACTCCTAAAACAAAAATGTTTTCCATCCACTTAGATTGGTTAGTGCTATCCTAAATACGCATAAATTTCTAGGCTCTGGAGTTTATTTATTGCAACTAAAAAGTTTCTCCCATACCCCCAAACTTAAATCTAACATTGTCCTCAATGTTCTTAAGATGAAACTAAAAGCATGAACAAGGAGAAACTGTTACCACTTGAAGCAAAAGAGATAAGGAAGGATATTACCGTGTCGCAAGAATATTGGGTTACCTCCCAAGAAGTGCTAAGTTTAAAGTCTTCAGCCAGACTTAGGAAAGGATTAGTCAACTCGAACCATAAAGTAACAGTCGAAATAACTGTGGGTCTTCAAAACGAAAAAGAGCTGACCAAAGGAAACTACAATAACCCAAGAAAGTGAACAAGAATAACATGCCCTTATCTAGTTTCCTGATTAAGATATTTATATCTAATTGTGGTTCAGGTTCAGGTTCTATGAAAGGGTCTAAATAAAATATTTTCCTCGGATGCATTTCCTCATAGGTTGGATCCAAATTATTAGGTCCTAGAGTTTGGAAAAACTCAAATAAGAACTTAGAATCACAAAATAATAATAACCTAAATAACTGAGAATCCTCTAAGTCAATCAGGTTTTGACTTACATAATTGACCACAGTGAGAGTAGTGGTCATTCTTAAGCAAATATGTCGATTCTAATTTCCTAAGGCATTTAGGTTTAGTCTCACAACTTAATATTCGACACATTTGGAATATAAACGTTCCCACATTTGGAAGAAAACTATTTGGTGGGAAAACAAAATCAATCTTGGTATTATTGCCTGGGTTAACCACATCAACCAGAGGATGGGTTTCTAACATTTGAGACTCTTGTTGGATATCATTAGGTTCTGGAAAACGATTATGAAGATAATCTTGTAAGATGGTTGCGGCGTTGATGTCAAGTCCCAAGTGAGGGAACTTACTAAGAGTTAAAGCACATGGAGAATGATACTCACCCCCAAACTTAGAGTTTTCGGCGTCTCTAGATAGACTGGTCATAACCTCCCTAATTTCTAGGTCGGCAATTGATTTTTCTAAGTCAGGTTCATCCTCGCTAATATCTACGAGTTCATCTAAGACTATTGTTTCTAAATCGTTTGACTCGATCTCAAGATAAACTGGTTCCTCTAAACCATCATCGGTTTCGTAAACAGGACATACTACATCGTCTGAAACGGGGGTATCTCTAGTCAAATCCTCGTCCTTTTGAATAGGTGAATAATTTTTAAAATTATTAGGATCTAAACCAGAAATAATATAATCATTATAAGGCTCAACTGGGGTAACAAATTCCTGATCACTATTCCCACATATTTCAGATTCTTCATCATCACTATCCTCATCATCATGATACAATTTTTGAAATTCAAGAATTCTCAATCTTTGTTCCAAACTACATGGTCTATGTTTACAATATTTCTCATAGATCATTAGAGGTGATTCCTCAATAAAAGTTGGAGTATCCATATAACGCTGCCCACGCATATATTCACCAAGAGTCATTTCCGAAGACGTCTCTTGATAACGAGAATTTCTAGACATATATTCTCGCAACGTCATCGCAGGTGGCGTCTCCTCAAAAGGATTCATCACCGAAGAAATATAAACTACAGAGGGATTCTATACAATCACAAACAAGGCCGACTCGACTCCACCAAAGCAAACCTAAAGATTTCTAGCAAACAAAAAGCATGATGGCTCCACTTAGATTGTTTCTAGACCAGCTTCTATCTTTCGAAAGGGAATTCGTTGCAATTTGAGCAAACCCCTCTGGAATCAATCCGAGTCAAAGTAAGTTGAATTGAGGCGAGAGAAGCTCAGTGGAGCTTTGATACCCAAGGCCTCACCGCTATCACAAGGCGGCGCAGTCACGCATTCAACTCACAGAAACCATCATGAACTTCGGAGTCTGCTTAATGAGCAACCAATATTTTTCGAACGAGTTTCCTATTAAGCTCGTTACCCTATCGGTCTCGTTCTATTCCAAATTTTAAAGCTTAGGTTCGCGTTCGGTTTCGTTTTCCTAAGGCGGGCAAGAAGAGAACGGTGATGAAATCCGAACCCTTATCTTGTTTAGGCCAGGCCTTGCCCTTTACTAGGAAAATAAAGACAGTCCGGTTCGTCCTCAAATAATTATCACCTTAAGGCAGACAGTAACCCGCTTGCAGGAGATTCGCGGGTGTTTCGATTGGACTTACCTCCCGTACCAGACGGGCGATGAACCGTTGTCGTCGACTCGGGCCACGACTCCTATGCCGTGTGCGAACCCGAGGGGCCGAGACGATATAGTAATCGTCGTCCTTCCCTGCACACAGTTTATATAATAATTTTTTTTTTTATAATAATACCCTTCCGTAGGGTTAAAAAAAAAATAAAGTCCAATTTTTCAAAGTCCAAAGTCCAAAATAAATAAAAAAAAATTACAGTTTTCCTCACACACTCTAAAAAAAATTAAAAATTAAATCCGAAAATTGTCCTTTTTTTTCTTCTCTTTTCGCTTTTCGCTTTAAGGTTTTTCCTCTCCAAGTCCTTAGTTTTCACTTTGAACCTGCAAAATAAAGACAAAAAGAAACGTAAAAAGGAACAAACAATTCTAAAAAAAAAATAATAATAATAATAAACCTAAAGAAAATTCTACCTAAGCACAAATCCGCGTCGGCGGCGCCATTTTGATTAGAGATTTTTCGGTGGTTGTAGTAATAAAGGTTCGAACTCTAAGATTTGTGAAGGTGAAGGATTTTTAGATTTATAAAAATTATATACAAATATAGACAAATTGGTAGAGAGGTACTGGGACTAATGATTCGGCCAATTTTCATAACATAGGGCTCAATGATTTATTCTCAACAATAATCGCTCAAAACATAAATTATATGGACTCTTATTTTGCCAAAGTAGATTTTCAAAATATTGATTGTAAGTCCTAAGCATGATGTATCAAAACACCTAAGCCAAGCATACATCATCAAATTAAATAACAACCAATTAATTCAAATCATATTTCAATTTTAAATTAATGCAAAAGTCTTAAAAAGAATTAATAAAATTACCCATTTATGAAGCTCGGCCTCCTCCGTCGCCCCAGTGTTGGGGTTTAACTCATCATAGTAAAAATTCTCTCAAAATATTTCATTGATGCTCAAAAGTGTTTTACAATGAAGAGAAATACAAGAAATTGATGTAAAACAGAACTCTGCGACCCACAGAAGGCGTCCAGAATCAACGACAGAGATGAGGTGCTGTTGTCGTTGAATAACTACGACCCACAGACGACAGTCGATTTCTCTGTTGAGGAACGACTGCTGCTGCGAGTCCGTTCTTCGTGTTCTTCAGTCGTGTTAATGGCAGCAGCAGCAGCAGGTAACTTCTCTGCAACTCCTCCTGCGCCTCTCTGCTCGCCTCCAAACCTCCCCAAACTCTCGACAGCCTCTCTAGTACTCCCAGGGAACATATTTATACACCTACAGCTCGTTGAATCTCCCTCAATTACTCCATATAATTCTCTTTAACTCGGCAGTAAAGAAAAATATTCTTGGGAATATTTTCTTTCCATTCTTGCTCTGGTACGCATAGATTTCCATCCTGGTCACTCTAGAAGTGTTTAAACACGTCCCAAAACGTTGCTAGAGCCCTCATGCATGAGAAGAACACGTTCAAATCTTCTCCAATCCCGTGTCCAACCCGTGTTTCCCTGTTTTTCTTCCGTGAATTGTCCAGATAATTATGGCCAAATTTGATCGAACCAAAAGCCCAAAACGTGTTCCTTAACCTATATCACATCTTCCTACCAAGTTTGAGCCATTGAATCGCACCACAACACCTTCATTTTGTCGATTGAAATTCTGCCAGTTGATGAACCAATTTTCCCGCCAAAAAGTTTATTTGAATTTGAGAAGAAGGTGCCCCTTATCCAGAGTGCTGGGGTGCGAATAGTAATTTGGGTGGAAATAGTAATTTTGGGGTGGAAATGATAATTTTTCTGGGATCCTCCGGTACATTTCTGGGACGTTTCCGGTGCATTTCTGGGGTGCCTTCGGTACATTTCTCCGGGGTGTAAATCATCACTTTTTGAGCAACTCTTTCCACAGAAGGGTATTTTCTCCAAAAACACCTAAACAAACATAAAAACACCGTAATAAGAACAAATGGATACTAACAAAATACACAAAAGAGAAGAAAATAGACACATAAATGTGTCTATCATTAGGGTTTTGAGAAAAACGTGTATAAAAATGGGAAATTAGGTGGCTAGATAGGTTGTAATGATGGTAGTGGAGATGGGTTATGGTGTTTGGTTGATTTGAGAGGAGATGGTGGTGGTTGAGGTGGTGGTTGAGCGGGGCAGGGTAAGGTGGCGGACATGGCAGGAGCAGAGCTCGACTGCTCGAAGGAGGAAGATGAGAATTTGGGTAAGGTGCGTTTGGCTGAAGGGTATAGGTGTTCGATACTTGGGTGTTAGGCGGGATATCAAAGTTCGATGTTGGCTAATCTGAGTCACTGGATGCGAAGCTGGTAGGTGAATCGGATGGCTACCCCTGAAGAGTCTGGTAGCAACCGTCGGATGTCTTGATACAACGAAGTTAACGGCTCTAGATGGGGTTAGGTGTTGAAGTGTTAAGCGGAAGTATCGAGATTTGATGCGCAGGCAAAGAAGTGACCGTAGGATCTAAATGTGATCTAATCTGAAGGCTTGGAATTTAGGCACTATGGTGTTTTGCAGGTACTTCAGATTTTGATGCACGATGAAGAAGCGACCATTGGATGATGAGATGGATCCAATCTAACGGCTGAGAATGGAGGCGGGTATGGATATATAAAATGGGTTTGGGTAAGGGTTTTGGGCCTTGGGTATGCCAAGCCCATATCTTCTTTAAGAACAATTCTTCCTTCTTGAGCCCATTCCTAGCTTTTTGGACGTGCGCTCCATTCTTTGCGGCTTCCTTGCGTAATTTCTTCCGGCTTTTCACCACTCTTCAGCTCTTTTCCGCTCCGCAAGTCATCCAGACTTTATTTATTACCTAAAAATGCAAAATTAAGTAAGAAAAATATTTACTCTTGAAAACAATGAAAATACAGAATATGGGATAAAATGTAGAATTAATGCGCAAAAGATGAGTTAAATGCCAACAAAAAGGGATAAATATATACAATATTTGGCACTCATCAAATACCCCCAAACCTGAATTTTACTTGTCCTCAAGTAAAACAAAACTAAGGAAATCCTAACTATACCACTGTCGCTGGTCTCTCGAATGCATTTAGCGTATGCACTAAGCCTTTTAAACCACTAAGTGTCCCTAGTGGACGAGTTGAAGTCTCGTGAAGGTTTGCTTAGAACGTACCTACAAATTTCTAGGTCAAAATATAAGCTCAGATTCCATCAAATGTGACATGTGCAAAACAGTTTAAGCTCACAGCAAAATGGAGATGTCAATCTAGCTATCAAAGGCACAATCCTAGCACTGATAACAAAAAAAGACATGTGATAAGAGTGTAAAGTGTATCTACACATGTGTAAAGAAAGATCTGAAGTTATGACTACTAATCACCAAGAGATAGTTTCTCAGGCTAAGAACTGAGGTCGAAATCCAGCTAGCTGTCCGGACTTTACGAGAATTGTGAATGAGTTGGAGGTATTTCACAATTACTCGCGTTTTACATCAATGGCATACACCCTCCTTGCTTATTACAATGAAACAACAAAATGACTATTTACATGACTCTTATTTACATTGACTATTCTCTTTTTATTTTTGGAACAAGAGATGATGGAATTGATAAGTACTTGATTTTTTTGTATTTTTCTGATTTTTTTTTTTTTTTTTTTTTTTTTTTTTTTTTTTTTTTTTTTTTTAAGAAGGAAACACTTTTGATACATATACAAAAGGAAACAAAAGATTACATGACACTTTGCAAGAGGTAGCCCTTTTTGATGCACCCAGTTAAATTCGATGGTTGTCTTTCTTAATGTAACCTCCACCTTCTATCCCAACCAACCAAAGAACAAGCTAGTCAAGTTTCGTTCAGTATTCTAAAGTGATTGGCAATCGTAACTTCCTATCAAAAACCTTGAAGATCGAGGCCATACATGTATTGGTAGATCGTGCGCGTGCAAATTTCTTATCACTATGTGAATTGTGCTAGAATCAGGGTGCCTAAATATCTAGACTAAGACTCCTAATAAAAATACATATTTGCACAAGAGTCAACATTTCAAGGTAAATGAGCTCCATTTTTATGATTTTTTTAATTTTTTAATAATTTTTTTTTTGAATTTTGATTTTTCAATTTTTTTTGGAATTTTTCAATTTTTTCAAAAAGAAGAAGGAGTTCGTTTTCAATTATAGCATATTATCGTGGTATCTACTCTATACCCCCAAACCTAAACTAAACATTGTCCTCAATGTTTCAAAATATGAACAAAATTATAATACAACATATGAAGAGGATCATGTTGAGTAGAGAAAAAGGAAAGAGAATACCCGATTTCGGCGAAAGCAATATTAGAACTCCGTTATTCAAGGCAAGAATCCAACATATTTCAGCCGAGATCATATTGGATTAGCAAAATATATACAAAAGGAACAAAAAGGTTTTAAAATTTATCTACTTGATTATATACAAAAAATTCACCATACACCAACAATCTAAAGAGTTGAGGATCAACCCAAAAGACAAAGTGTAGAGGTTTCAACAGCTTCACACAAAAATAACAGGAAATAAATGCAAGTGAAACTGTGAAACAAAATGAGCTACCCCCAAACCTGGATTTTTCAACGGATAAAATTTTGGAAACAAAATCTCGCAGTTTTGGGGGTTCATCATGCACAAGGTCTAGCTCGAAATGAACTTTGCTAGGGACGGGAAAACATGCTAATTCCAACTGTGGTTCCTCAAATGTATTATACTTAGAAGCAAAATAGTCCAAGAGGACTTGGGAAGCACACAGTTCCAAACCTAGATTAGGGACTCTCAGAAAAGTCGGTTTGACAATATGGGTACAAACCAAATTTAGGTTGGGTGGAAGGCCATCAGATTGTGACTTAGGTAGAAGAATAGGCATATCATTATCAATCAAATCAAAATCTCCTAACTCATCTACACATGTCACATCATGCTCACAATCATCAATCAAATTGGCAAGATCACAATCAGAATCATCAACATCATCAACAGATTGATTCTCGTGTATCGGCACATCAGGGGAAACATCACATGGAATACTAGAATAAATATCATGCATTAAGGTCGGGGCAGAGAAGCCTAATGTATTTGAACCCAAAGGTTCCATAACATTTTCAGTATAGACATGTTCTTCTAACATAACATCATAGTCATCATCATCATCGTGATAGGGATTTTGCAATCTAGGATAATTTTCAATCCTAAGGTCGGAGCTATTACAAGAATAAAACTCTAATTCATGGGGGTGACTCATATCATGTGGTGTTGTTCCTGTTTCCCTAACGGATTCCCATTGATGGGTTTTCTCTGCAATCTCGGCTAAAAAATTCCATGCATCATCCACAGATTTATCAATAAACTCACCATTACACATAGACTCAACCATGGTTCGAGATTTAAAGTCTAGTCCCTCATAGAGGATGACGACAAGTCTCCACTTCTCAAATCCATGGTGCGGACATTCGCTCAACAAGTCATTAAAACGTTCAAAATAGTGAAAAACAGTTTCCTCATCCAACTGGACAAAACAATTGATACTTTGACGAATAGCGATGGTCCTATGATGTGGAAAGAATTTTTTGAAAAATAGATCTGTGAGTAGGTCCCAAGTGTTGATTGATTGTGGTCTCAAACCGTAAAACCATGTTTTGGCCCTTTCCTTTAAAGAAAATGTAAACAAACGCAATTTCATAGAGTCTTCGGACATATGATCAGGTTGCATAGTCCGACAAATTTGTTCAAACTCTCTTACATGAGTATAGGGGTTCTCAGAATCGAACCCTCGAAATATAGGAAGTATTTGTATCATGCTTGCATTTATTTTAAAAGGGTTATTGGTTTGAGGTAATAGAATACATGATAATGGAATTTTTATTGTCGGATACATGTATTCATGGAGAGCACGAGGTTGGCCCATATTGAAAAGACACAAAGCCCACTATTTGGTTTTAATGGGTATTCAAAAATTTGGTTTTTTGTGGGAATATTTTGGTTTTGATGGGATATATTTGAAAAAGAAAATTTGGTTTAAAAATGGGAGCAAAGTAGAAATTTGGTTTTAAAATTGGGAGCAAAAGATTTTTTTTTTTTTTTTTTTTTTTTTAAATGAAATTTGGTTTTTGAATGGGAGCAAGCCCACTGTTGGTTTTGTGTTTGCTTTGGCTCCGCTTGGTTGAAAACTTTTGGTGGAACTGAGTCCAAAATCTCGGCCTAGAATTTGGGTACTCGGCCCACTAACGAGTTCAACTAGCGTGATCGGTTACAAGCTCAGCTGGGTTTAAACCCAGAATACAAAATACAAGTCCAATTTAAACAAGCCCACAAAAATTAAATACACAAGCCCACAAATTAAACAAACAAGCACACAAAAATTAATTACAAACCCAACAGAAAATAAAAAGCCCCAAAAATTGGCTTTAATATTACAAGCCCACAATTAAAAATGGAAGCCCACAATTCGGGTTCTCTTAAATGGGTTACCTTTTAAGCACAGCCCAGCTGCTCTGATATTGTTGCAAAAACCCAGTTGGGCTTTGGTTCTTTTCCTTGGTGGCGTCCCAGCAGAGGAAAAACAGGTTCAGAACAGCAGGTCCAACAGCAAATGAAGTGAAGCAGATGCAGATGCAAATGCTATGTAGTGAAATGCAAAATAGCCAAGAAAACTACAAGAAAAAACACAGCACCAATCCCCGGCAGCGGCGCCAAAAACTTGGTGGGCCCGGAGATGTGTAAAATTAAGCGTAATAAAAACGGGCCTACAGTAATACCGCAGGTGCACGGTCGTCAGTTGTAGCTCGTGCAAGTACGGGTCGATCCACAGAGACTGGGTGTGTTTTGTAGTGTTTAGCTATTTTGGGCTCTAAAATGCTATTGGGCCTTGAAATGGACTATGGTCTTAAGGTTGAGAACATGAAAATATGGTATATTGGTCTCAAAACCTTATGTTGGGCTTATGAACTCTTAGCCTAACCCAAGAAGTAAATGTGGACTGGGCCCTTAACCTACTAAACTTTTAAACAATAAACTGGGCTTGGGCCTTTGAAGTGAACTGAGCCTTGGTAATGAAGTTACTAGGCTCAGTGGTCTTGAAATGAATTGAACTGGGCTTGATAATGAACTTGGGTTTTTGCTTGACTCAACAGTGGACTGGGCCTTTGGCCTTACAATGAGCTGGTCCTTTGCAAAACAGAATGCAATTAAGAGACAATGGCCAAAGCAGGGCAGTAAGCTATCAAGCCAAGACAATGGCTCTAATGAGGCAAAGGAAGCTAGAGAAGACAATGCTATTTACAATGCAATGCTATTTACAATGCAATGCTATTTACAGTGAAATGAAAACAGAAAAGAAAAAGCAGCCCAGTTGCAGCAGCAGCAGCAAGGAAAAGAAAGCAGCAGCAATGAAGAAAGAAGAGATGGCAGTGAAGCAAAGACAATGCAATAAATAAAATGTAAAGAAGCAAAGACAATGAAGTAAAGAAGACTAACAAAATAGCAAAGAAAACAAAACAAAGAACATCAATGACAGTGGAGGAAAACAAAAGTAACAAGGAAACAATGGAGTAAATGGAACAAACCAAGGCTGTTTTAGCCAAGGGCAGGGGTGATGGTGAAGGTGAAATGGTGAAGGTGAGCCTAGGCATACTACTAGAGTGGGAAGAGAACCAGTTTGCTCACAGTCACTAGTGAGCACTAGTTTCTCCCCACTGCTCAATCAATCCAATGCTTCAAGGCTTCTATCCTAACATTCCATCACTTCACAAAACATGTATCACATGACAGGTACATTAACATTACATGGAACACAAACATCAACAGGAACATGCACTAGGAAAATTGAAGAAACTAAACATCACAGTGAACAACAAGATAGACGGCAACAGAACAATACATGAACATTTAAACATTAACAGCACACATTAACAGGAGCAGAGAACAAAATGGAGAAACTCAGAACAGAACTTAATATGAACAGCAAAAAAAATGAACATTTAACAGAACTAAGTTCTGGACGCCGGCTATTTCAGGCATAACTTCACATCACACCCACAGTCCCCTTTTTATAGTTACAATCAATTCCCCCAAAACAGGACCAAAACAGTCTCCATTAGGGTTTGGTGAAAATCAAAATTAAATCACAATAATCCTACCTAATGTTGATAACAACCCTAATAGACTAACCCATACCTCAATTTAACATTCAATTGATTTCCCCCAAAAAATTCCCAAATCAGAAAAATTAGGGTTTTAGAAATTAAAATTAGAAATTTACCTAATCTCTGACTCCAATCAAACTTCAACCCATGCTTAGAATTAGTCTTCTCTTGCTTCCCATACCTCCAATTGCTCTCCTAACTCACCTAATTTACCAATTTTTCACACGTTAGGGTTTTGAGAAAAACGTGTATAAAAATGGGAAATTAGGTGGCTAGATAGGTTGTAATGATGGTAGTGGAGATGGGTTATGGTGTTTGGTTGATTTGAGAGGAGATGGTGGTGGTTGAGGTGGTGGTTGAGCGGGGCAGGGTAAGGTGGCGGACATGGCAGGAGCAGAGCTCGACTGCTCGAAGGAGGAAGATGAGAATTTGGGTAAGGTGCGTTTGGCTGAAGGGTATAGGTGTTCGATACTTGGGTGTTAGGCGGGATATCAAAGTTCGATGTTGGCTAATCTGAGTCACTGGATGTGAAGCTGGTAGGTGAATCGGATGGCTACCCCTGAAGAGTCTGGTAGCAACCGTCGGATGTATTGATACAACGAAGTTAACGGCTCTAGATGGGGTTAGGTGTTGAAGTGTTAAGCGGAAGTATCGAGATTTGATGAGCAGGCAAAGAAGCGACCGTAGGATCTAAATGTGATCTAATCTGAAGGCTTGGAATTTAGGCACTATGGTGTTTTGCAGGTACTTCAGATTTTGATGCACGATGAAGAAGCGTCCATTGGATGATGAGATGGATCCAATCTAACGGCTGAGAATGGAGGCGGGTATGGATATAGAAAATGGGTTTGGGTAAGGGTTTTGGGCCTTGGGTATGCCAAGCCCATATCTTCTTTAAGAACAATTCTTCCTTCTTGAGCCCATTCCTAGCTTTTTGGACGAGCGCTCCATTCTTTGCGGCTTCCTTGCGTAATTTCTTCCGGCTTTTCACCACTCTTCAGCTCTTTTCCGCTCCGCAAGTCATCCAGACTTTATTTATTACCTAAAAATGCAAAATTAAGTAAGAAAAATATTTATTCTTGAAAACAATGAAAATACAGAATATGGGATAAAATGTAGAATTAATGCAAAAGATGAGTTAAATGCCAACAAAAAGGGATAAATATATACAATATTTGGAACTCATCAACATCCTACCACAACCACCACACCTGTATCTTCCCAGCACCAGTACAACCCACCAGCTGCAAACTAAGAACCACAAGTACCTGCTACTGCACTTCGCTGTCCTAAACATGCATATAAACCAACAACCGCATCTGCACTTCAACAATGTCAAACCTGTCAAATTCTGAACTCAACATACATATTCAATAACAAAAAATCTAAAATATAAGAATCTAAAGACCTCAAATAACTGTAGCATAAAATGAAATCATAAAATTACCTATGACGACCGCATCCACAATTTTCTAGCAAACAACCATCAAGCAAAATGGCACTATGGACGCATATAGTTGTACGTTGGATGGATATATGTCAACGGACAAAATGGCAGGTATGTTAGTTTTGTGAAGGGGATGGCTGGAAAGTTGGGTGTACCTCTCAAGGGCATCGACATGAGCCAATGTGGAAGGAATCTGGAAACAAATAAACACAAACAATTATTAATATGTGAAAGCAGGATAATGAACTTTTAACTATGCCTTTTGAAGCAAAAGGATCTGGAGTCTTGCTAAGAACATTGAAAACACTACCTAGCTTGCGTAAATTACCGTTACACATCCATATGGCCTGTGTAAACTGCAATTACACATCCATATGGCTTGTGTAAACTGTATCTATATGCCAACACATATAGATACCTAGAAATATGGAAATCTCAATCAAACTTTATGGAGTCATGTTTACCTTTCATCTCACTCGACAATAAAAATCCCGATACAAGATTCTTAAACAACATAAGTTATGGATAAAATAACGACAAGCTTCTGAACCTAGTATCATAACCAGACTGAAATGACCAAAAAGAAAGCCATTTGTTGTGCCACGAAATGAGTAACAAAATAGTCCAGCATACTTATAATAGAGCAGGCATCTTCAAGAAAAATGCATAATCAGCTAAACACTCATGAAACAAGCATGTATAATCAAATGTTACACATAAAAATGCATGTGTAATTGTCACATCAGAGTATTTTGTAAGGGTTGTGCCTGAGTTTTTCTTTCTTTTAGTTGAAGTCCTACTCCCAACCCAATATTGGCAGAGTAATCAAAATATTGGCATCATGACATCATAAATGAAGTATTGTATGTTAATTGGATGGACAATTAACATATAGTGACATAAAGAGAGAAAAAAACATTACCTCATGAGCTCAGGACACATGAAAACATGAAGGAAAGATCTCCAAACAGCCCACCTTCAAGAGTCCCCTCCACAATTGCAATAACTACTACAATTAAGCAGAGAACAATGAACCTTGTAAGTCCCCCACCCCACCACCCCCACCCAACCTCCAGATGTTGCTAGGTCCAACTATGACGCCAACAAAAAAGCAAAGAAAAATATGAATCTAAAGCTGAAATTTCATTTTAGTTGTAAGTTTAAAATGACTTACATACCAAAGCATTGCAAGTTTGTTCATTATAGCATGTGTAACTAGGAGTTATACATGCATCTGTCTAGGGTAAACTGCAGTTACACATGCATATATCATGTGTAACTGAGAGTTACAGATGCACCTGACTTGTGTAACTAAGAGTTACACATCCATATGAAGCACACATTTTCAACTATAAAAGAGCTAAGAATCATCACTTCTCACCTGGACATTAGCCAACATCCTTATCTATCCAGCCATAAACTGCAAGTATATCCCAGAGCTTTGATAAATGTTCTTGGTTCTCTTGGTAAGATAGTGTCTTATCAGTGAGCGCAAATCACATCAAGTCTTGCATGGACATAAATTCATATAAAAAAGGTTACAATTATTCAGAAATTACTTTCATAGAAACATTGACATACCATTGTTATTTTTATCAGTTTAACTAACATACCAAAGCGATAGACATATAGTTGTATCAAACCTGCCTACACCTTTGCACCTTTTCATCTAGTAATTCTGCTCCAGAGGTAATAACTTTCAATTTCTTCATTACTGTGCATCCCTTTGCCCTACACAAAACTAGTAGTGTAAGCCAATAATTAACATAAAAATGGATACATAATCACCTAAACTGAATGAACATAACAATTACATTCTTTGAGAAACTCAATCACAATGAAATCTGAATCAATTCTTTGTAATTTCTCACCAGCGCAACCAACAAAAACTAAACATGTCATCTTCTTTCTTCTCATATTTTCCTTCAATTTTATCCACTTATTATTAACCCTCCGCATCAAAATTATCACCACCAATATTAATCAACCTTGTAAAATCAAATTGAAATGTAAAAAACAACAAATCGCACCTAAAAACAGCAAAAAGATGACAACATTAACAATAACAAACAAAAACGTGCCTAGATTCAAATTACACGAATCGATTGATTCAAGAAAAATCGTGTGTCTCAATCTCTGATCTCATTTGACGGGTAATGGAGATTAAGATGCTCTGAGTTCATAAATAAACTTAAATTTTTCTTTCGGAAATTCATATTAAAAGTTAAAATGATTTTCAATTCGAAACCCTAGAAAATTTGTTGACAAAATTTTTCTAAAAATTTCAACTTAAAACAGAGATCTAGATGAAATAACTGTGGATCTATATTCTAATCATCTTTTGAATAAAGATTTCTAGATGAAATCAGATGGATTAGCTTTTCAACAGTAAATTTTTTTTTTCATCCAATATCGATTTAGAAATCAACAAATCAGGAGTTTAAATAGAAAGAAAATAGGAAGATATATCGCACCTGTTTTTGTCATCATGATTTGATGATTAAATCTTCATTTCTAGTTGTTGTTGACTTCTTTTCATTCATTTTTCTACATCGATACAAACTGAAATCGCAAGAACAAGAGTTGTTGACGACGTTGTTCTGTGTGAGAACTTGATTTCGGATGAGAAATCTTGTTTCAGATCTGGAACTGATGAATTTGACGGGAAACCATTTCTGTAGAAGAAAATGAGCCGAGAGAGAATGAGAGGAGAGAGAAATAAAAATGACAAATGAAAAGAATCTTCTGGGATTCCTCTCGTATAAATAGTAAAGGGCAGTTTTGTCATTATTAAAATTAATTTTAATTAACTATGGGCTAGATCTGAAGAAATATTGATATTCTGGGCCTAGTAGTACCATTTTATGAAAATATGGAGTTGACAATATATGATCCATTTGGTGGGGCTTCAAAATATTGAACCCATATAATAGGGTGGTTCTAGTATTTTTCACAATTATGAATCATTTTTTGAGGACCAGCCTTTCCTTTTGGGACCATGGTTTTATAAGGCCGTCTACCCTATACTTATAAGGATGTCCTAAAATGTAGTTAAATTACTAATTTATCCCCAAAACCTAATTAAGATTATAACTAAATTAATTTGATTCCTAAAACGGTTTTATATTACTAACCTAATCTAATCTATTAATAAAAATCAAAAATCAGACCTACCCTACACAACACAGCCGCACAAAAAATTCTGGGAGATTTTTTTTTTCTTCTCTTCTTTTTCTTCCTTTCAACATCTTCTTCATCGATTAATCGTCGATCCATAAATTTTTCATCGTCGATTAATCAATCGAGTATAAGAATGGTTCTTCGAAAGAAAACCAAAAGACTCCCAAGAGAAGGTTCCCCATTAGGACATCTAGTATATCAACCAAGTAAATTGGAGATTCACAAAGAAGTGGAACCGGAAGGTGAAGTCATAATCGGCTACAATAGACGCAAGAAGAACCATGAAATTGAGATGGCAAAGATCCGCATGTAATTTCTACCAAGCCCGTTACTTTTAATTCGATTTTGATTCGTTTAATTGAATAGAATTCATCAAAATATGGCTCAAATGTAAGTTACAGTGCCTTGTTCGGTTAGCACGAGTTTGATAACAACCCTAGTTTATTAACCGAACTTCCTGAAAGGAAGAACACGAAGAACAGTTCGGTTCCATAGGATATTAAATTAGGTTACCAAACTGGTTGTTCGGTTGGTTCGCAAAAAAATTGAAAACTATCTAGTAACCGAACTTTACCCATATTACAGAAAAAAAAGTTTTCAATTTAACTCAACTGTGCTTTTTTACCAACTATGTTTAGTTCTCATTCAACCGAACTATTCCAACTTTGTTCGGTTGGTTCGCAAATTTTTGGAAAACTACGTAGTAACAGCACTCTACGCATATTCTATAAAAAAAATAAAAAAAATCAATGTAACTGAACTGTGCTATTTTGCCAACTATGTTTAGTTCTCATTCAACCGAAGTTTTCCAACTCAGTTCGGTTGGTTCGTAAATTTTTTTTAAAATTGTGTAGTAACCGAACTCTACCGACATTTCATACATGTGGAGTTCGGTTTATTCGCAACAAAACTAACAAACCGAACTCTTCCGTAATTACATATAATGTGGAGTTCGGTTTGTTCGCAAAAAGGCTGGACTAACCGAACTTTTCTCTGGAACATGCTTTTTTTTTTAGAGTTGGCCTATTGTTGGTGAACTTTTGCTACTAACCAAACCTAACTACGATAACCCTTATGTTGCGTCTGATTTAGTCAATCATTTATCGGTTAAGCTAATATCTTTTGTCTTCTCGATTAGTCGGAAAGTAGTAACAACACTCTAAGCATATTCTATAAAAAAAATAAAAAAATCAATGTAACTGAACTGTGCTATTTTGCCAACTATGTTTAGTTCTCATTCAACCGAAGTTTTCCAACTCAGTTCGGTTGGTTCGTAAATTTTTTTAAAAATTGTGTAGTAACCGAACTCTACCGAAATTTCATACATGTGGAGTTCGGTTTATTCGCAACAAAACTAACAAACCGAACTCTTCCGTAATTACATATAATGTGGAGTTCGGTTTGTTCGCAAAAAGGCTGGACTAACCGAACTTTTCTCTGGAACATGCTTTTTTTTTAGAGTTGGCCTATTGTTGGTGAACTTTTGCTACTAACCAAACCTAACTACGATAACCCTTATGTTGCGTCTGATTTAGTCAATCATTTATCGGTTAAGCTAATATCTTTTGTCTTCTCGATTAGTCGGAAAGGCAAAAAATCACACCAACCTTCACTGGAAGATCTGAAAACACCCACGCCTCGAGGCAAAGTACACTGTGGTGCCGGTAAGCGTGGAACCAAAAATGCTAAGTATGGAGGTGGGACGTTATGGGGTGTTATCATCCAAGAGGCTGTCAATAGAGATAATGTTGACAATGTAACTGAACAAGTTAATGAAGAGATTGTGAAAGAGATGAGAAATCAAGAACATAATAAAGGAAATGAGGAAGAGATTGTGGAAGCTCCACCTGCTGAAGAAGAAAAACGAAATGAGGATGAAAATGATGATAGTGAAGGAGATGGGGGAGATGGAGATAATGAAGATGACTCGGGTGGAGAGGAAGAGGAACAAGCCGAGGAAACTAAGAAAAAATCTAGAAAAACGCCTAAAAAGCCTTGTGATAGATGTGCATACATTCGTGATGACAATTTGTGTTTTCCGCCAAAGAACCCAACTTATGGTACTCCAAGAGATGGAGGGGAAGTATTGTTTGGCTACAAAAACTCATGGGAAGCCAAGATCTTTGCGACAAAGGTATTGAATCTTAACCATCAAGATTTCTCAGTCATATTATTATATTCTGACATATATTTTTCGTTATTTATTAGTATATAAGATATGATGTTGTATTTGTAGGATCATAATAATGTTGTTCGTGTTTTGAAACGTCAAAAGAATATGATATGGAATACAGAGGATGAGTGTGATGAGGTTCGGTTGGCGGTATTTGATTGTATACTATGGAATACTATACAACATACACACCAAAATTTTTATGTTGTCACTGCTTCTGCATTTGCCAGAGGGTTTATCTAGCGGATACCTTTCATATACCTTTTGGCGAGATGGAAATAACTCCGGATGATTTTCATCGAATCACAGGCCTACCAATTATGGGTACAAGTGTTCGAGATGGATACGATCCCTCGATGAGTTCTGAACTTCTTCAAAAGTTGGTGGAAAAGTGTCTAGGATGGAACGATGACAAGGCACAACGTGATTTTAGACGAGCTTCCAAAGAGCCCGAGGAATGCGATGAGTATAATGAGTTCAACCCAGACCGGTCGTACAAGAAGAAGTTGAAGAAGATCAATATGAAAACCTTGATAGAGGAGTTTGAAGGGACGAAAGATTTGGTTAATCAAGGAAAGTTGGTGACACCGGAGAAGACGAAGCACCATGTGACTGCTTATTTGTTATATCAACTAGGAACCATTTTCTTTCCCGGCACTTCAGGTCACGTGGTAAATGCCCATTACCTCCAGCTATTGGACCCCCTTGATGAGGTGAACAACTACAGTTGGGTCATTGTGGTTCTTTCATTCGTTCAAGCGGAGCTCAGTAAAGCTTTGAGGCTTAAGAGTTTTTTTTTGGAGGATTATACACCCTTGTTCAGGTACCCCGTTAAATTATCCTTTGTGTGTTTCAAAATATATTTGCGAACAAACTGAACTTTATTTTTGATAATTGATCATCATCATTTGTGGCTCCTTCTCATAGGTTTGGGTGTACGATCACTTCTCTAAACTGAAATTGTCTTATGCTCATAATCCTTGGCATTATGGGAAGCCTACAGCTGGTAAATATGAGTTTTTGAACTCAAAGGACAAGGGTAAGAAAAACAAGGTGTTGATGTTGAGAGAGACATTGGATAATGAAACGGTTGAAGATGTGGTTTTCCATCCATATACCCTTCAATCAGATGAAGAAGAGGAAGATGTTGAGCATGTTTATTTCTTAGCTATCGCGGGTTATAATGGACCGTTGTTTTATCCTGGCGGTTGTACAATGTATAATCCTCGAAGAGTATTGAGATAACTTTCTTGTGTCAAAAGTGTCCCAAATGAGGAAAAATTCAACTTCAAGGTGAAGAAGCGGGGAAGTAACAACAATGAAAATAATTTTGTTCCAAAATACGAACCTACTCCATCAGTGGACTATTGGAACAACTTTGGAAATTATCTTATTCCAGCTGCAGAGTGTCAAGATTCGTTTGATGATCCAAATGCTGCTGATGAGGTATATATGGAATGGTATGAATATTTTTCTAATCCTCGTGTAATAAACTGTGTCTAACATGCCTGTGCTGAGAAGGAGAAAGCAAAGGTAGTGGAGAAGGAGGCTCAAAAAATTATGAAGCATACCCCTACCTGTGATGATGAGGCCTTGATCCTATGGAATGCGGGGGGTAAGATATTTACTCTTATCTTTGTTTTTCAAAATGTTATAAAATATTAAAAGTAATAGTTATTTATGCTTTTTGATTGAAAAAAGGTGAATACAAGTGCTAAATTGTTGAAGAAAATGATGGTAAAAATCCGGAGTGGAGAGCCGATGAACACTCGAGAACAAACAGACCTCTACAACCAATGGACTAATGTTTTTCAGCCAACATTGTTAATCCAAGCCAGCCCATGCCGGTGAAGAGGGGTCGCCGAGAAGGGGAAGGTTCAAATCGGATGGTTGAACAACAAAGCACTGGAGATGACAATCCTAGTGACGAAGGACAACCTAAAGCTCCTAAACACAAGACTAGAAAAGTTTCTCGTAGTGGTCATCGCCAATGAGTGATAGCAATAATTAGTAGTTTGGTTTAGAAAACTGTTTTATTAAGGATTTGGTACTTTGTTTTCTTATATTTGGAAGACTTTTTTTTATTACGGATTTGGTAGTTTGTTTTCTTATGTTCGTGTGCTTCCAACAATTACTTATGTGGATTAGTCAATGAATTTCATAATTTGGTTTCTAATTTGTGTTTTAATGGATTAGTTCGTCTATTAGACTCATATGTTTTCCATTACATCAAAAATTTTATGAAACATAAAGGTAGTTCGTTTAGTACACAAAATTTCGTAATCAACCGAAATATGGTATCTCACAGTTCGGTTTGTTCGCAACTTAGCGATATAACCAAAGTCAAGTTGTGCAAAAACATCTAGAGTTACAGTTAAAGGTTTGGTTACCTGGTAAAAAATTGCAGGTAACCGAACTTATTTGTTCGGTTACCTGCAAAAAATGTTATATAACCGAACCGAGGGGTTCGAAAACAAGACATAGCCAGTTGAAGTTCAGTTACCTGCACAAATTTACCAGGTAACCAGACCTTTCACTATAACTTTAGATGTTTTTGCACAACTTGAGTTTTTTTGTATCGCTAATTTGCGAACAAATCAAACTGTGAGATACCATAGTTCGGTTGTTTACGAAATTTTGTGTACTAACCGAACTTTAATTTTGAAATTAAAATACTTGATCTGACACAAATAACGACTATTTTTTAGCCGTTATATACTTCAGTAGTATATATGTGTGTCTCTTACTTAACATTTTGGTTCAAAATCTTCTAAAAATGGCAGCTACTAGTCATAAATTTACTCTAGATGAAGATCTTTCTCTTTGCAGAAACTACATACTATACTATCCAAAGAGGGGTGAAGAACGATGAATGAATGGTATTATGAGTCAAAGTTATTGGGGGAAAATTCATGAGAAATTTTGCTCCGACACAACAAACCCTCATAACCATGATCATATAACTTTGTTCATTCGATTTGATAAAACTTAAGAAAGAGTTTTGGAATTTATGGCTTTATATCGGATTGTAAGGCAGTATCGACTTAGGGGTGAAACATATGAGGAAATTTTTTTAACATCAAAAAATGAACGACGACGATGGAAGAGAAAGGATTTCAAATATGAAGATCATTTCCGCATCCTTAAAGACTTTTTCATAACGCATTCCGGATATTAAGTGTTATGTAATTTTATCTTTAGTATCACCCTCATCTTTTGTTTGTTATATTGGTGTTGTATATTAATGAATTATTGAAGTTTTAATTGTTTGGTTTTCTATGATTTTCAATTTTAACTAAATTATAGAACTTTTAAGCACCCGAAGTAGTCTAAATGATCTGTCCACATACACGTTCGGTTGTTTGTGCAAGTTATAGAACAAACCGAATAGGGAGTTTGGTTTGTTTGTAATTATGCAGACACAACCGAACTGCTTGTTCGGTGGTATCTCAAAAACATGAATATCACTGAACCTATCACTTTAATACACTATAATACATACAAAAATAAAACCAAATTCCAAAAAACACAATCTTTAATTCATAATATGATGTTCAAAGCATACTTAGTTTAATTAATGGTACATTTAATCATTCTCAAGGCTAATTGACCCTTCGTGTATAATTTTTTCGGAATCCTTCAAAGCTTTCCAAATCTCCATGTTATGCTCATACATAATGCACCAACCCAATATTGTGTCGGGGTTAAATCCTTGCCAATAAGAGTTTCCGCATATCGGAGGCAATGGACAATTGTCTTCTAACCGTAGGCTTATAAAATGGTTGTTATTAACCAGCACAATCACCACTCTTCTACGTTTAAGTTGATCGACACATACGGTTGTTTTCGGGGTGTATGTGAAGCTAGCACCTTTTGAGAAATAATGAACCACACAATTGAATGCGTTGGAGATTAAGTGCCCACATATCTGCATGCTCATCCAATGATCCCTTGTGGTTGGACTGCCCCCGTGGAGACGGATTTGATACCTAACAAACTGCACATTAAGAGTAGCATCCCCATTGGACACCATTGTCTTGTAAAATTCCAGTTTCTCCTTTAGCTTCATCAACAACCTTTACCGGATATAAGTGATTTGATTATCATTATATAGCTTGGAACCTTGAGTGAAAGGTTGTATATGTTGTACTACAACGTGGAAACTGCAATTACCATCCGAAGGGACGTCATCGGTGGATATGACGTACGTTCTAATGTAAGGAGGTAGCTCTTACAAGTACCTTTTATCAACAAAAGGTGGTGTATCATCAATTGGTCGACTCATTTCTTGGATGCGGCATGTTGGAGACTTAAGCTTCACGTCTCGTTGAGTTGGTTGTCTAGGTTCCGACTGAGTAGGTGGGGTTGGTTGTGAGTGTAACAACGGTCCTTTTTTCTTCGTATCTTGTTCACTTGTTTCGCCCTTTTCAATAATATTCCTACCCCTTTTCTTAGTATATTCTTGGTACTTCGTCGCGGTATGCTCATGCCTCGAAGGATCTCTAGTAAAAGGGTTCATTTCACTTTTCCTCTTAGCCAACATCTTTGCATATTCTCTTACTTGTTTTTTTTGTTTATTTGGTATTTGGCCTACCTTTGCCCTGGACTTTTTTCGGTTCTTGGACATTCTCCGAAGTGTGCGGATAAACGATTGGCCGCATGTCATCCCAAAAGATTTGCCTTTCCAGTTTTTTCATGTTCCGGTACATCTCGATAAAAATTGTTCCAATTCCATTATCCCCAAACTCTTCTCCGACATCGCCCTTTAGAGGAGGGACAAAACTTAATTCTTGCCAGTATGGATCTATATCCCTTAAAGGGATTATGCCATGTTCATAGTTAACTATCATATGGCGACAAGGGAGTCTCATAGACTTCATCGTTTTGCAAACACACACCTTGTCCGGCTTGGTTCCCCATATGTCAATCAAATTCACCTCTACCATTAACCTCTTAGTGCAATCATGTGAAACATTATAATTGAGTCCCTTGAACAACCTAAGGTCCTCTATTATCTTGATGTTACCATCCTTTTGTACAATCTTTTTTTACTTCATGATGCAGCTTTTTTGAAACTTCTCTTTAATTCTATCAATATCACGTTTGAAGTAAGTTTACATTGCGTTAAACACAATCACAAAATTATCGACACTTCCAAAAATTCTTCTTCAACCGGTGGTGAGCCGATTCTACCAAACTTGTCGCTTGATTCCCAAAGTGTTTATAATGGTTGGTAAATACATAAACTAACCGCTCCTTGTGGGATTCCAACCATTGCTCAACCACATGCGTTACAATATCCTCGGGATATTCGGGTCTAGACCAATGTTCCTTAAATGCGGCAAGATTTAAATTATACCCTTCTTCGATGAGAGACCAATTCAATGACTCCCATTCACCGGAGAAAGCAACCCATTTAGCGTGATTTATAATGTAATGTTTATCGAATTCCTCTTTTTCATCTGCTTGTTGATGTTCCGATAGCTTATGAATCTCTTCAAATGCTTTCCTCTTTGGTGGACAAAGTTGAGGCTTGCACCGATTCATCACATTACACCATAAATGGAACGTACAAAGCATATTATGTGCTAATGGGAACACTCTCTCTATTGTGTTCATTAATGCTACTTCATTGTCCATCACTATAACCCCGGGGATATCATCATCTCGATAGATGGCCTTCAATTGTTTTAGCGCCCAAGTGTAACTTGGTTCTTGCTCATCGATTAGAAAACAAAAGGCAATGGTAAACGGTGACTTCGTCGACGTACGACCGACAATGTTCAACAATGGCATCTCGTATTTTTTAGTCTTGTAAGTGCAATCCATTATGAGAACTTCATGTAAGCTTTGAGACAATTGAACAATCTTCGAATGCGCAATGAAGAGGTGCGTTATTTCTTCTTCCGGACCTACCTTCTTTTGAACTGCGTAGCCTCTCTCTTGAGCAAAAAAAAAAACAATTGTTGCATCACTTTTCTATCCTTCCATTCAGTCCTTTTAATTGTCTCAATTGTATTGTAAATGGTGGACAACGATGATACTTTATCCTTGTTATCATCCTTTAGTAAGCGAAGCATGTTAAGTGGTGAAATACTCATTCTCCTATACTTATCTATTTTCTCCATTTCTTGAGGAGTGAGCCTTGCGGCCATTGAATGTCCTTCAATATCTTCCGGACGAGGGTGGTTATGATGACCTTCCACCTTATCCATAGATAGAACCAATCCATCCCTTTTCTTGCACTTGATAAATACTAGCTTGAACGGACATTTAATTTTCTTTGAACACATTGTGATCTTCCTCGTCGTATTTCCTTTATACACATAACCCTTCCTATTGTGACTAGCATTCGGATCTCTACTTTTCTCACAAACCATTTAAAAACGAGTTTTGCTTTCTTTTCCATTCAAAACTAATAGGACCATGGCTCTCTTGGCATGCTCTCTAGCCAAATTCTTCAGATCAATAGGTTCATCGAATACCAAATCATTGACATAGTGATGGGATGTATCTTCGAGCAACATACCAACCGGAGAAGGTTGATCATCCATTGGTATAGGTTGGCATTCAATATACAATAAATGGAACAACATCAATTGCAATCACAAACAAGTTCGGTAACATGAAAATTTTATCGTGATAACCGAACAATAAGTTCGGTTGGTGGGTTTATTCCACATGTAACCGAACACTCAAGATGTACCTAAATAAATTGTTAAGTTCAAAGTTTGGTTACCTACCGTTTTATACTAGGTAACCGAATATTGCGCTGTAACTTTGGTTTTTTTTTTTATCGGAGAGTTCAGTTAGATACGATGTTGGATAAAAGTTGGCGAACCAAGCGAACTTCTTACACTTGGAATAATTTTTTTAACGTAAATTTCGATTGGATAGTTGGTTGGTATGAACTTTGCGAACTAACCGAACTATGTACAGTTGGTAAAATTTTATTTTCACGTAAAGTTCGGTTAGTTATTGTTTGCAAAGCAACCGAACCTCTAGACCCTAAAGTCCGGTTACATTGCGGGAAAACAGACCATTACACTGTACGACCAAAACCTCCATTAAAGAACGATTTCGGTAACTTGCGTGTTTGGAAAACGTAACCGAACTACACTTTCAGGTATGTTCGGTTACATGTTCTTGACATATGGTAACCGAACTGGCCCAAATCTACATAAAAAAATTCATTTTTTTTGAAAGTTTTGATCAATTAAACCAACATTATCTAAGTTTGAAGCATACCTGATAACCCAAATGCTCTTCCTCCGGTTGTGGTTGGTAAAATCCATCGTTTTCATTTGAGATTGAGTTTGGGGAAGAATACAATCACCATCTAAGAAATAACTCATATCCCGATCATTGTGAAGATTAAAAAATATTCTAGGAGAGGAATGAGATGAAGATTCAGATGTTCTATCATCAATTAAATCATTACTTGAATACTCAAGATTAGTGAACTAAAAAAAAATTATTTTCCATGTTTTTCTTCTTCATCTTCTCTAACTTTACTCTCTCAATAATTCTACTTCTTTTTTTAAAATCTAATTTTTTAATCTCAAATATTTATTAAAAATCATTTCACAAATCACACTAACTAATCATTACCCAAAAATAAGACGGAGGGTAATGTAGGTATTATAATAAATATATAGATAAGGGGTGACCTAGATTTACTTCTAATGTCTTACCCAAAATAAAAGAATGGTCCCCCAAAAAAGGTTGGTCCCCAAAAAATGATTCCGAATTATAGACACTAGTAGGTTCGTAATGAATCCTCATTTGGGGCATACATGAAAATTTTGGGGCATACAAACTTATTATGCCATCCAATGCAAGATGATACGGGGTGTTCTAGTGATACTTAAGTTACTATAACACCCTTATAAGGTTTAAATTATATTATTACCCTTTCACTAAATTAAATTCCAATCCTAAAATTTTCCCACTAACTAACCATCCACTAATTAACAACCCTCCATTAATTAACCGTTACCCTTTAATTAACCGTTACTTAAAAATTTAAAACTTTTAAAAACCGAAAAACCTTCTCTCTCCCTATTCTTCTCCAAAAACAGCAACCAAATTCTTAAATTTGATTTTTCGATTAAGCTCTCGATTAAACCCATATATGGCACCTCGTTATAAGCGACGTGCTAGAGGTGGGGCGCCGAATTATGGTGTTGCTTCTGTAGCATCTCAATCTAGGGTTTTTGGAAAAGATGGGGATGAAGAGGATAGTGGATTAATTGATGTTGGAGAGCAAGAAATATACCATGTTCCATAAAATTGCACATAGAAAGGTATTTCCCACAAACCCATTGCTTGCTTTTTCGTATTTCATTGATTTCATGACATGTAATCGATGATCCCTCGCGTTTTTGGTAGTTACATAGTAGTGTTCGGCTGATATTTATCATCGAACTTATATTTTTTTCTACATACGAAGAACAGCCGAAAACATGTTTTGTTTTGAATATCGAATTAGCGAACCTACATGTTCGGCTTATAATTATTTTTTATGATAATCAGCCAAACTTGAATACGATTACTTATTACTCCATCTTACAATGTTCGTAACATTGTTCGGCTCATTTGGATAAATGTCGAGTGCGCCGAACTTTACTATGTGTATGGCTAATATCTTTGTAAGGACCCTCAAATACGTCAACGCTATTAGACCGGTCAAGAGTCGATCTAGAGATGATCAAGAGACAATTTAACAGTCAATCACTCGATTAGTTTAGTATGAATGTTAACTAATAAAAATTAGTCTAACATTGATCTAGATACGAAAACAATATCGCTACATAGGTATCGAAAAGTTACGTGGAATGGACTACTAGAGCGTGTCATTCGTATAGCGGACGAAGAAGATATTATCAGATTTGTATTAAAGGAAAAATAGTCATTTTCCAGTTAACCGACTTGGCATCCCTTATATTTTCGTCGGGTGCCTTTAGCAATCCGGGTCGGCCTTATCCCGAGCTGAATCGAGGAGATAAACTCGACTTCTCTCTTCTTCTTCTTCGTCTTTCTTATTCTTCATTCTTCTTCTTTCTGCTTCTCTTCTCTTTCCTTCTTACTCTGTTCTTTTTCTTCTACGAGTTTGTGAGAGATTTAATGGAGGTTTGGTGATCGGCAAGAGGCGGAGAAGATCATGGAGTGGTTTGTAGTGATGATGTTATCGTTGTTGATTCAGATTCGAAGGAGAAAATGAATTAAGAGTTAAGGTTTCCGAGAAATCAATTGGAGTTTTATTAGGTGATGATTAAGAGAAAAATTAAGGATTCTGTTTGGGTGAGAGAGGCAATCGATGAGATATCAGTTGACCTAGAAGATGTTGATGAAGAGATGAAAGTGGTGGTGATTTTTTTATCAAACAGAATTAGGGTTTCAGGGAATTGTTTATAGAAGAGGTAGAAGTTGAAATTGAGAGTCTGGAGGAATGATTTGAGATGGGTTTTGACTAATTAAGTGAATTGCGGTCGAGGATGAAGTGTAATTCGAGAATCGAAGGTTAGAGTTTGCTCTGGAATTGGTGATTGATTATGGCGAAGATTTAGTATGGAATTGAATAATCGATGATTGGTTTTAAGAGTATAACATTGAAGAAGAAGATGGTTATACTAGTTCGAGGATTCAATTTCAGAGATGAGTATGAATTAGGATTTTTGAGAATTGAAGATAGTGATGAAGGTTGCTGGGTTATTGATAGTTTTGAGATGATTGCTCAATTGGGTCAAGGGAAAGAGAAATCTGATTTCAATTGCACGAGTGGAATTATTGGAGGTAACTGTTCTTCTTAGATAACTTAGTAACGTTATTTGATTTTCATTTCTGAGGTTATAAGTTCGTTAATTGACTAACAATTAAGATGATAAAGAGTTGAGGTGTTTTTTTGAATGAGTAATTGAGATGTAGTTGTAGTTGTTGTGGTAGATATGAAGATGGAGTTTCTGAATTGGTTATGTTGTGTTTGTTTTAGAATGGGTAACTAAAGTACAGAGTGATTATGTGCTGGGATATGTTGTGCAGGGCTGTTTGAGTTGAACTGTCTTGGAGTAAGAACCGTAATTGGTGGTGTAGGCTTGTAACTGTTGGATACAGAACAAGGGTTGATATTTGGGAGTTGTGTTATGTAATCACAGTGATGGGGAAGATATGGTGTTGCTATATTTGATTATACAATGAACTGAGTTACATGGATGGTTATGACCTCAACATGAGTGCAAATGGAATCTTAAGGTTATGGTGTAGCTGAAATGGAAATGATGGTGAAATTGCAAGAAGATTGTGCAATGGTAGTACTGTGGTTGGTGTTTAGGTTGTTGTAGTTGATGTAAAGATGTGAATAAAATGTATTGGTATTGGAATCTCATGGCAGAGAAGAGATGATTTAAGGTTTGAAATCAATGTGTGCTCAACCAAAGATTGTAGATCCGGAATTGATGCCATTAGTAGATCATTACTATAGCAGAATGTAGAAAGAATGAGGAGCAGCTACTGCATTTGCAGGTAGACTAAGCTTATATTTGTAGTTAAATTATGAAGATCATTTGAATATAATATAGGAAATTTTTCCAATATACACCCTTTTGATAAGCTGTTTACAAAACTACACCCGTTTTATTGATTATTTCCAAATTACGCCCGAGCCATTAAGTCTCACTTTATTAAAATCTAGCCATTCATCTGTTAAAACTGACTAATGATTGAGATTTACTTAGATTGCAAAATTACTGCTTTACCCTAACTGAGAAACAAAATGGGACAGAAGAACCAAAATCGCATTTTTTTGTTCGTTTTTTCTCTGTATATCTGCTGCTGTTCTCGTCTCACGGGTTCTCTTAATTATATATAATAAAAGTTTCAATTTTAATATATGAACTTAATTAAAAATTATCATGATGTTTTGATTATGAATTCTATTGTTGTCAAAGTGAAAATTTAAGTATGAAATTGGAAATGGTTTGTGAATTTGTTTGTAGAGATGGTGGTGGTCTTTATTCTGAATTACACCTTTAATATGTATAGGTTTTGGTTGCAATAAGAAAGTGGCATCCTAAATTAATGAATGTTTTTGTTACCCTCACCTCGCCAGTATTTGAGGTTATCATATTCCGATTTCTTGTTGGTAAGTGTATTGAATAGGAATTGCATGATCGATTTAAAAAAAGAGGCTTATCGTCTTCCTCTTTAACAAAACCAAATATCATTGCATCTCATTTCTAGAAGTACATACAAGAGTATGTAGATTACTGGTGGGATTTTGAACAATAAGTGTTCCCTTTGCCTCTCCAACTCTTTTACCTATCAAAAATGTTGTTTAGATCTGTTTCTTATTGGCTTGTTATTTTTCTGATTCAACTAGTTATTCACTTGGTTGAACTTGGTCGAGATTTCCCTATAGGGGTTTTTCAGACTTTTTCATGAGTTTACAACTGTATAACAACTGTACACATAATAGTAGTTAGTTGTTTTTTTGATTGTAACGGGTGTATTTTAGATATATTGTAAAAAACGGGTGTATTTTAGAAAACACATTATGAAATGGGTGTATATTAGAAAAACTCCTTAGAATATAATACTGTTGAATTGGCAGTTTAGATTTGTTTGTAATCTTGGTAGAGTGTCTGTTCGGTTGGAATATAGAAGGTTGTATTAGTTGGTGGCATGAGCTTATGGCTCAGGCCTTGTGATTTAAACTTATTAGTCATCCCAGTCAGTTGCCTGACTTAGTTGACTCAGTTAATCTGACTGAGTTGAATTGTGTTGACTCAGTGAGTTCCTTATATTGACCTGAGTCGGACTCTTGACCGATTCAAGTTTGGCTCGTTGACCACTTGACATTTGATCCTGGAATTTGACTTGACGTGGACCATTAATTGACTCCCTTTGACCGTTAGTTGACTCAGATGGACTGGACATTAGTTTAACGAGGTGGTTTAGCGGACTTGGGATTAGAGCCAGATTTTCTATTAAACATGAGTTAGACCCTTAATGTCTAGCCTTTAGCTTATTTTAAAAAGTTGTAGATATTCGTAAGACCTAGCTAATAGGCTATAGAATCAATCTAATTAAGTTAGTAACTCTTAGATATGTTAAAGATAGATAATAAAAGATGTAGAACCATAAATGGGCTTAGAACTTAGATAGTTCATTTAGCCATAACTAGAGAATTGTATGAAATTATGTTATGAGCCTTGGGTGAGCCTTTTGGCTAAACTCTTAGAGTGCTTATATGATTAACAATTAGTTATTAATAAAGATCGATTGAAAGGATGAACCAGTGAATCGTGGATCTCGAGGTAGGCTGGCTTGTTATCAAAAGAGGTGGGAATTTACATTTAAATCTTTTGAAATCATTGTTGTTTCTTTTACAAAAGTTTATGTTTAACAAACTCATGCATTGTCTATTTGTGCATCCATGCATTGTTTAGTTTGATTTACGATCATTCCGCTGATTCTTTTGATCTTTCCATGGTTTGGAAAGGACTTGTAATGTTTGTTTCTTTTTATGCATTGTATGGGAAATAAGAATTTCCACGTGTGGTATATAGGATACGCTCCTTCACATTTATACCTACGGACTTTCAGCTTTTATGCTACGGATAGGGCAATACACCACAATATTATTATTCGGTGTGGAATTCACGGCATCAATATCATACATTGTTTGAAAGAAGGAGTTTGTTCCATATAAATGTTTGTTTGTTTCGGTGACTTGGTCGCTATTTAATGTTTGGGAAAACATGTATTGTTTTCCAAATCTTTCATACGATTACATAAACTATTTCTACTGGGCACCCTTTTTAGGGATGATGTGCTCACCCATTCTCACTTTTAATTTCAGAGAAAAATCAGAGTTGCGCAGTGGAAGCTTCGAGGAGTTTAGTTCGTTAGTTGGTTAACTTCTGCTATATTCATTATGTCGTATATTATATTTGTTAACCGAATGACTATTGTATATGTATCATTTGAAAGGAGTTCTTGTATATATATTTCGGAGAGGGGTTAATTTTTGGGTTAAGTTTTGTAGCAAATTTCTTAATTTAACGTTTAAGTAAATGATTCAGATCATTAGCGCCTCTTTGTTTAGTTAATCACTTAGATTAGTCAGATGCTAGCTTTGAGGGTGCTACAGTGTTGGTATCAGAGATCACTATTAGATCTTACATGGGAATTATGGAAATAACCACTGTCAGTTGGTGAACTAGATTAGTCTAGAAGTGGCTTGGGTTGTGAGATAAATCTTAATCACTAAAAGTTATCAATAACTAAAAGACTTATATTGGTTGATTGACTTGTTTGTTTGGTTGTGTGTTTATATTATAAAGTAAAAAATTTAGGGTACACCGATAACTTTGGCTAATAAAGGTTAGTCTAATAAGTATGAGCACGCAGACAATTTAATACTAAAAATAGTGAGATTAGTGTTATTGATAGATCCTGAAAGTCACACAAAAATTTATTGAGTACCTTGACATATACGTAGAATCAAACAAATTATAATTACATAAATGTTAACAATATTTTTGGGATTCAATAATATTTGTAAGAGTAGTTATAATAATACTTTAACCATCAATATTAATAATAAAAAATATTATAATAGTAATTATAAATGAAAGTTAAATAATAATAATTTTAATAAAGTAATGTTAGTATTTTTCAATTAGCATCATATTAAACTTAATTTAACTAAAATTTCAGTGAGGGTATAAAACGATAAAAATAATAATTATGATTAAATAGTATGGAAAATTAAACGCTCATCTATGATTAAATTTTGTAAATTAAACTAAT
>NW_020650526.1:4096134-4117110 GCF_003573695.1 Papaver somniferum | reverse complement strand
AATCAAATTTAGTATTAATAACAAATTTAAACTTGGTATTATGATTAATTATGATTAACTTTTATCGGCCTAAGAAATAAGAAATGAATGTTATAATATTAATAAAATATTAATAACAAACAACTATGAAAAATTATTAGTAGTTATTTACTTATATCAAGGCATATAATGAAGTAAACAAATAGATACATTGACTTGAAAATAATATGTAAAATAAAATAAATAATTCAGATAACTAGATTGCCTACAATGCTGTGAAATACGTATATAATTTATGAAGTAAAATTTTAGGTTACACCAGTTAAGATAGAAGTTAAAGACTAATTAATCTTAATAAATCGATACTTAGTTAATCGTAATAAGTTTGTATTTAGTTAATCCAGCACTGGAGAATAGTGAAGGTTGTGTTTCCTCTGTTCGTAGGAAGGCATTGTTGGGCTTGGCCAACCTTGACAGGCAACTGCATTCAGAGAGGACCGATCATAGAAGTTTCGTATAATTCTTTAGGAAACCAATAGATATAATCTTACTTAGAAAGATTCGTAGGATTCTTCCTTGATGTTAAAGACATATATTTTATAGAATATAAATTAGCGTAAGGATCTTAGAGACTAAAATCGATAGTTTTACATTATACAAATTAGTGTAATAAAATTAGACTTCCTTATTTGATAGTTATTAAAGTTAGTATAATTAAACCTAGAGCTATAAATTTTAAATCTTAGTTGTAGAAAGACATATAGGGTTGTGTTTCTTTTATGTTCCTTCAGACTTATTTGAAATGAGTTGGTTTTCGCGTCGTTTGTAAGTATAGGCAGCACTTTCATTTAGACGAGAGATAGTGTTATCTCTATAAGGTGGGGAGTTTTTGAAGACCAGAAGGATGGTTTGATTTTCGAGGAAGAAAACGTATAAGGTATAGAGAATGTAAGGACCCTCAAGTACGTCAACGCTATTATACCGATCAAGAGTCGATCTAGAGATGATCAAGAGACAATTTAGCCGTCAATGACTCGATTAGTTTATTATGAACGTTAATTAATTGTAATTAATCTAACAACGATCTAGATACGAAAATAGTATCGCTAGATCGATATCGAAACGTTACGTGGAATGGATTATTCGAACGTGTCATTCTGATACCGGATGAAGAATAAATCATCAGATTTGTATGAAGGGAAAAATAGTCATTTTACAGTTAACCGACTTGGAAGCCCTTATCTTATCGTCGGGTATCTTTAGCAATCCAAGTCGGCCTTATCCTGAGCTGAATCGAGGAGATACACTCGACTTCTCTTTTCTTCTTCTTTCCTATTCTTCATTCTTCTTCTTTATGGTTCTCTTCTCTTTCCTTCTTACTCTGTTCTTTTTCTTCTGCGAGTTTGTGATAGATTTAATGGAGGTTTAATGATCGGAATGATGCGGAGAAGATCATGGAGTGGTTTGTAGTGATGATGTTATTTGTTGTTGATTCAGATTCGAAGGAGAAAATGAATTAAGAGTTAGGGTTTCAGAGAAATCAATTAGAGCTTGATTAGGTGACGATTAAGAGAGAAATTAAGGATTATGTTTGGGTGAGAGAGGCAATCGATGAGAGATCAGTTTACGTAGAAGATGTTGATGAAGAGATGAAAGTGGTGGTGATTGTTTTATCAAACATAATTAGGGTTTTGTGGAATTTTTTAGGGAAGAGATAGAAGTTGAAATTGAGAGTCTGGAGGAATGATTTGAGATGAGTTTTGACTAATTAAGTAAATTGGGGTCAAGGATGAAGCGTAATTTGAGAATTGAAGGTTAGGGTTTGCTATGGAATTGGTGATTGAGTATGGAACTGAATAATCGAGGATTGGTTTTAAGAGTATAACATTGAATAAGAAGATGGTTATACTAGTTCGAGGATTCAATTTCAGAGATGAGTATGAATTAGGGTTTTTGAGAATTGAAGACGGTAATGAAGGTTGCTGGGTTATTGATAGTTTTGAGATTATTACTCAATTGGGTCAAGAGAAGGAGGAATCTGATTTCAATTGCAGGAGTGGAATTGTTAGAGGTAATTGTTCTTCTTAGATAACTTAATAATGTTATTTTATTTTTATTTTTGAGGTTATGAGTTCGTTAGTTGGACTAAGAATTAAGATGATAAAGAGTTGAGGTTGTTTTTGAATGAGTAATTGAGATGTAGTTGTAGTTGTTATGGTAGATATGAAGATGGAGTTTCTGAATTGGTTATGTCGAGTTTGTTTTATTATAGGTAACTAAAGTACAGAGTTATCATGTGCTGGGATATATTGTGCAGGGAAGTTTGAGTTGAACTGTCTTGGAGTAAGAACTGTAAAATTGGTGGTGTAGGCTTGTAACTGTTGGATACAGAACAAGGGTTGAGATCTGGGAGTTGTGTTATGTAATCACAGTGATGGGGAACATATGGTCTTGTTATATTTAATTGTACAATGAATTGAGTTACATGGATGGTTATGACCTCAACAGGAATGCAAATGAAATCTTAAGGTTATGGTGTAGCTGAAATGGAGATGATGGTGAAATTGCAGGAAGATTGTGCAATGGTAGTACTGTGGTTGGTTTTTACGTTGTTGTAGTTGATGTAAAGATGTGAATGGAATGTACTGGTATTTGAATCTGATGGCGGAGAAGAGATGATTTAAGGTTTGAAAGCACTGTGTGCTTAACCAAAGATTGCAGATTCGGAATTGATGCCATCATGTAGATCATTGCTATAGCAGAATGTAGAAAGAACGAGGAAAAGCTACTGCATTTGCTGTTGGACTAAGCTTATATTTGTAGTTAAATTATGAAGCTTAGTTGAATTGAATACTCCCTCCGTCCCACTATTAAGTGACCTAGTTCAAGTTTGCACAATTTTTAAGGCAAACAAGGGAAAAGAGTATTTTTATGCATATTTTACAATTATACCCTAATGGATAATAATTAATGAAATTTTGAAATGATTTATCTCTGAAATTACACCACGGGTGTTCGCAAACTTCATACCATTGAAAATCATTTTAAAACACCTACGTAACGAATATAAACATGCCTGTCAAATTATGCATATTTCTTATAATCAATTAAAAAGATAATTTTAAAAATATCTCCTTGTTTATTGATATAGGTCACTTAATAGTGGGACAAAATGAAAAAAATAAATAGGTCACTTAATAGTGGGACAGAGGGAGTATATTACTGTTGTAATGGCAGTTTAGATGTGTTTGTAATCTTGGTATATTTTATGTTCGGTTGGAATATAGAAGGTTGTATTAGTTGGTGGCATGAGCTTATGGCTCAAGCCTTGTGATTTAAACCTATTAGTCATCCCAGTCAGTTGCCTGACTTAGTTGACTCAGTTAATCTGACTGAGTTGAATTGTGTTGACTCGGTGAGTTTCCTATCTTGACCTGGGTTGGATTGTTGACTGATTCAAGTTTGACTCGTTGACCTTGGACCCTGGACTTTGACTTGACGTGGACCGTTAATTGAATCCCTTGACCGTTAGTTGACTCAGATGGACTGGACCTTAGTTTAACGGGCTGGTTTAGCGGACTTGGGATTAAAGCCAGATTTTCTATTAAACATGAGTTAGACCCTTATGGTCTGAATTATCCTTTGGCTTATTCTACAAAGTTGTAGATATTCGTAAGACCTAGCTAATAGACTATAGAATCAATCTAATTGAGTTAGTAACTCTTAGATATGTTAAAGATACATAATAAAAGGTATAAAACCATAAATGGGCTTAAAACCTTAGATAGTTCATTTAGCCATAACTAGAGAATTGTATGAAATTATGTTATGAGCCTTATATGAGCCTTTTGGATAAACTCTTAGAGTGCTTATATGATTAACAATTAGTTATTAACAACGATCGATTCAAAAGATGAACCATTGGATTGTGGATCTCGAGGTAGGAGTGGCTTGTCATCAAAAGAGGTGGAAATTTACATTTAAATCTTTTGAAACCATTGTTGTTTCTTTTACAAAAGTTTATTTTTAACAAACTCATGCATTGTCTATTTGTGCATTCCATGCATTGTTTAGTTTGTTTACGATCGTTCTGCTGATTTTTTTGATCTTTCCATGGTTTGGAAATGACTTGTAATGTTTGTTTGTTTTTATGAATTGTATGGGAAATAAGAATTTCCACGTGTGGTATATATGATATGCTCGTTCACATTTATACCTACTTACTTTCAGCTTTTATTCTATGGCTAGGACGACACTACAATATTATTATTCGGTGTGGAATTCACGGCATCAATATTATACATTTTTTGAGAGAAGGAGTTTGTTCCATATACATGTTTGTTTGTTTCAGTGACTTGGTCACTATTTAATGTTTCTGAAAACATGTATTTTTTTTCCAAATCTTGCATATGATTACTTAAAAGTTAAATGTTATTTCTACTGGGCACCCATTTTAGGGATGATGTTGTCACCCATTCCCACTTTCAGTTTCAGAGACAGATCAGAGTTGCGCAGCGAAAGCTTCGAGGAGTAGTTGGTTAACTTCTGTTATATTCATTATGTTGTATATTATATTTGTTAACCAAATTACTATTGTATATGTATCATTTGAAAGGAGTTCTTGTATATATATTTCAGAGTGGGATAAATTTTTAGGTTAAGTTTTAAGAACATATCTACCACTACTAATCTTGTCTTGAATAATGATTTTCTGAATTGCATTGAAAAATGTATCATTGCTGAGGACAATGATCACTTGCTGAGTCCCATTACCCTTGAAGAGGTTAGGAATACCATTAAGCAAATGACCCCATGGACTTCTCCAGGTCCAAATGGGTTTCCACTAGGTTTTTACAAACAAAACCTAAATTTTCTAGAAAATGATGTTTTGGAGACTGTTAAGAGTTTCTTTCATTCTAAACATCTCTTAAAAAAATAAATCACACAATCATTTCTTTAATTCCTAAGGTGAATAAGCCTACCAGTCCTGCTGACTTTAGGCCTATTTCTCTATGCAATTCTGACTATAAAATCATATCTAAAATTCTAGTGAATAGAATGAAACCATTCTAGACAAACTTATATCACCATATCAGGCAGCTTATGTACCTGGTAGATATATTCAAAATAATGTGGTGATTGCTCATGAGTTGGTTCACTCTATGAAGAAAAAGAAATATAGATGTGGAATCATGGGCCTTAAACTAGATATGTCTAAGGCTTTTGATAGAGTTGAATGGTCATTTTTAATTGATGTGCTTAAAAAGTTTGGGTTTTCGGATCATTGGTGCCAATTGATATTGCAGTGTATTAGTACTAATAGAGGTCTGAGACAAGGTGATCCTTTGTCTCCATATATGTTTATATTGTGTATGGAGCCTTTCTCTAGATATCTTATCCATGCGGAGCACAACAATCTCATCCATGGTCTTAAAGTCACTAATGAGGCTCCTAGTATATCTCATCTGTTTTTTGCAGATGATTGTATGCTATCAACAAAGGAACTCATTCTGAAACTACTAATCTTATGACTTTGATCAAGGATTTTAGTAGTATATCTGGTCAGATGATAAACTTTGAAAAATCTGCCTGTTTCTTTAGTAAAAGTGTGTTCCCTGATCACTGTGTGTCTCTTATTAGGCCTATGAATGTCAGGAAAATAGAACTGTTATAGCATAGCTCAGTCAACCTCGCATGCGTTGCTATATCAAGCATGTTTGTCAATGTTAGTGATCAAAACTATGAGTCTTAATATCTAGCCTATTATAGCTAAGTATCGGACTAGGATTTGAAAGTGTAATAAGCTCAAGGACTTCAAGGAGATTCATCATACAACAACGAAGATCTACACAAGGAACCGTGGAGCTTCATCAACAAAAAGGTATGTGGAGACTTGAACTTATCTATCACTCAAAAGTATATCTATTCTTCTCATACTTATTATGAGAAAAAAGTCGTATGCTATATAGACTGGATCATACACATTTGATATTTCGAGATGAGTAGTCAATGCTTATCTTTTTCTCGAAATCGTGTGTTGATAAAGCGTTTCGCTTTGATCAAGTTTATCTTCACCTAGTGAAGAAATTCATGAAAAATTTTAATTGCTTAGGAAATTGCTCTGACGAGAAAGGTTTGTGAATAACAACTGCATAACGTCCTCTGAGAATGTTTCAATGGTTGGAATGAGAGTTTAGATTACATAACCATGTATTCGTTGAACAGAAGTTTTCGAACTTTGTTGATCAAGAGAAATCAGAAGTGGAATTGGCTTGCCAAGTCCGCGAACCATCGGAAGTTCTCATCCCGAGAATTTCTGCTGGGATTTCCAAATAACTCGTTTGCTTTTAAGTACGCGAACTGGCGGAAGTTCTCTTTCCGTGAATTTCTGATGAGTTTAGAAAACTCAACTGGTTTACTTAAGTTCGCGAACTTGTTTGTGAGCTTAAGAAGTTATGATTTAAAGATGTGCTCTGAACATGAAACTTAAATTATTAAGGAATGCTTTACGCAAACCGTGGCTATAAGTTCATAAGACGATTAATCGAATCGAATCATATTTGCTTCAATTGTTTCTTACGATTGAAAAACTCTCTAACTAGTTCATTTGAGTCAATTGAACTAGTTATGGTGAAGAAGAACAAGGTTAATACGAAATGCTATATAGTTAATCATTTTGGTTACTGTGTTGAACCAACATACATGTACACATTTGGAAAGGTTTTCACGAACCCAGTAGAACGTATACCCAAGTGTGTGTGTCAAGCTATGATTTCGATCTAACGATTAAGAAATATTTTTGAATCTAAATCAGGTTTTCATCTAACGGTGAATAAGGATTAGTTTGTAACTAAGGGAAAACTCTGATTTGAAGACTATATATATGAGACATCTAGCTTTAAGTAAAACTAATCGCCACACGTCTTGTGTGATACTAGTGCGCTCGCTAGATTCGATCTCCATTAACCTTTGATTTTCTTCTCTAAAATCTGGTTAACGACTTAAAGACTTCATTTGGATTGTGAAGCCAAACCGATAATAATTTTATCATAGTTGTGTGATCTGATCTTGCATCTTCTATCGTACGACTACAATCTTTGATTGGCCTGAGATCGCGAGAGTTCTCCGATAGGCAAGATAAAGAAGTCACAAACATATTTATCTCACTGTTTGTGATTCCTGGACAAACCGCCTGTGTATTTAGGAAGGCTTGTTGAGAGGTGATTGATTAATCTAGGCTGTTCTTCGCGAATATAAGTCCGTATTATCAATTGGTTGCTGTTCACCATGATTTCATATCAAAAGACGGTACAAAACCTAGGGTTTATTTGTGGGAGACAGATTTATCCTTTGATAAACTTTTCTGTGTGATACAAATTTGTTTATTGTCAAGTCTGCAATTTTGGGTTGCAACAACTCTTAGTTGTGGGTGAGATCAGCTAAGGAAATCAAGTACGCAGTGTTTTATTGGGATCAGAGGCGTAGGAGTACAACTGTACCTTGTATTAGTGGGAGATTGATATGGGTTCAACTATAGTCCAGTCCGAAGTTAGCTTTTAGGCTAGTGTCTGTAGCGTCTTAATACAGTGTGTATTTAATCTGGACTAGGTTCCGGGGTTTTTCTGCATTTGCGGTTTCTTTGTTAACAAAACTTCTGGTGTCTGTGTTATTTCTTTTCCGCATTATATTTTATATAATAGAAATAATACAGGTTGTGCGTTAAGATCATCAATTGAAAATCCAACCTTTGGTTTTTGATTGATAGTATTGATCCTTCGACATTGGTCTTTGGTACCGTCCAAGTTTATCTCTCTTTGATAAAGACTCGCAGATTTCTATTTGCTTGAGTAAAGATCAAATCGAGAGATTGAGATAATAACTCCTTGAGATACTTTTTATCTAGATTGAGTCTGGATGTCTAGTTGATTCTTTAGCAAAGTATTTTGGAGTTAGTTCATACAGATTTCTAAGCAAAATATTGGGTGGTGTTGTTAGACCCCCGCCTTTTCAATTGGTATCAGAGCATGCAAACACGTTTAAGACCTTATCAGTATGTGTTTTTAGCGATCTGACTATTTGGACAAGAGTACTATCTCTGATAAACACGTCACCAGTAATAAATATTCTCTCTTGTCTAAATCTATTAAAGAGAAAAGATATTCTATCTCGAATATAGAGAAACCTTGTGGTTTGACGAGACAGACACACATTGGCATGTGTAATCTTGATTTCCCTTCAAAAGAGATTTTTTCTTATAGTGAGTGGGATACAGCTGAAGAGAGTAATTTGATTCTAAATCTTGTTAGAACTCAATCTATTAGACTGGATCAGTTAAAACACCATGTCAATGTTCTTCTTGGTATTGTAAGAGATTGCAAAGTCCATGGTAACGCTGAAGATCAATATTCATGCTTGACTCTTGAGGCCACTCTTAAAAAAGATTCCTTGGATATTGAACATAGTTTGAATAAACTCTCCATTTAAGGTTGTTCAAAGAAATCTAATACACCAAGAACTTCTGATGTTTTTCATTCAGAAGTAAAAAAAAGTGTTCCTAATGTTTCCACCAAAATTAGGACACCCTGTAAAAGAGATAAATCCTCTAATGATGATATTAAGACTATATCCTCTGATCATTCTTATGATCAAAAGGTATGTCTCGTTTGTGAGACCAAGAGTTCTGTTAAACAAAAGAGAAACTCCAAGTTGAATAAAGACTCTTTTTTCCAGCTCCAATACACCCTAGATCTGATCCTCAAAGGTGTGACTGACATCCGTATGATTGAGCCAATTGGTTTTCGTACCTATCCTGTGTATGCTCCAGGAAAGTCAGTACAGTGAGTTCCTCCAATGTTCAAAGGCAGAATAGACGTCTTAGTAAACATCGTCTAGGAAGTTCAACGTCATGTCTCTAAAATCAACGATGTTCCTGTTGAGAAAGTCATACCAGAAGAAAGGAAAATCGATGAGATAAGAAATGATATTAAAGAGATAATTGTGAGGTACAAAGAGCTTGTCGACCGAATATCCTCTTCCTCATGTCAAGGCGCTTCTGGTATAAGGAGTCTAACTATGTCCCTTATTTTGATGACAGTAAATTTTATGATAATTTCTCATGTCAAACATGGTTTCTCTCTAAGACTAAGAGGCAAAACAAACTTAACCGAAAACACAAAACTCTTAATGAGCCTGTGGATCGTACTTGTTCTAATTAATCACAAGGTTGGAGAGCTGACTCATATAAACCCTGTTGAGTAAGTTTGTGTTAAAAACAGGTATACTTGTTGCTTGCATCTGTTAAGTTAGGCTATTTTCTTATCATCCATAACAAAACTTATGATTGACAGATCCGCTAAGAACAAGTGTTGGTTAAGTCAAAAGTTTTTTGTTGCATAGAGTCTTATTTTTTGTGTTTAAAGGACTTTATTTTTTTATGGGTATTTGTTGTACTCGAACGGATTCTGCTCTGACCCGAGTCAACATTTTTTTTGAAACCCTAAATGGTCCCAAATAATAAATATCCAACCGCCTAGGGTTACAAGTCACGTACGCGTACTCTTGGTTGTTTTCAGATTTTCAATAATGTCTTCCTCCTCGTCTTGCTATTGTGGTTTTGCAAAAGGATTCCTTGACAATGGAGTTGAAGTTGATTCCAAGAGGAAAAGAACACTTGTAGATGAAGATCATCCCAAATCCTCATGCTTCTTTGCTTATGCTCATGAAGATGCTAAAATAGATGATATGATCTTTGCTGAAGTTGTTCATGACTTTCTTAAGTACTTTGGGGAAGAAAAACAACAGCTGGATGATACTCTAAAAGGTCTTGATATGGTGAAAACAGAGTTGGAAGAGGTTGTGTCTGACCTTGGTCTCATAAAGTCTCAATTCCTTGATCTTCGTAAAGAGAATCATGTCTCTGATGTTGCAGAGAAGGCTGTTGATCACAAGCTTGAAGAATCCTTGTCTCGTAAGGACCTTGTACTTCCCGTATCTTTGTTCGCTGCCTGGGAAAAGATGGAGTCTGATTCCTCTTAGCTTGTCATTTTTATATGCTTAAGATGTCTTCTTTTTGTATTAGTTGGAAGAATAACTAGTGCTTTGAATAGCGATGACTGTGACTACACATAGCTATATTTGTTTTCATCTTCTTATGTTATTTTTTAGGTTTATTGGTTTTAAATTCTAAAAATATTTGGAGGATGATGGTTTGCAATATTTAATCTTGGTTCGTTATATTGCAATATTTTCATGGGATATGTATTGTTTGCGTCCGTGAACTTGAAGGTCCCATATTGTTGTCAAAATTAAAGTCGTTCATAAATCGGTATTCGTGTTGATGAAATGACGAATGGACTTTTGACAAATACAAAAGTTACGCCTCTGCAGTCATGTATTTGATGGAAAATACGATTAAAATCTTTTGTAAGACAAAGATAAAGTCTATTATGTTATTATGCATATAATGATGGAAAATAGAATAGATCCTTGTATGTTATCCACTTTATAGATCTTCATTGATCCATTTTATTATGTATTACCGTGAAGGCTCCATTGTGTGTCTTATGTTGAGCATGATACGACTAAGTCGATTTTTCTTATTGGCATGGTTGGTTGTTCCATGAGATGCTATATGTTGAGGATTATGAATTAAATTAATCATCTTTTGGTTATTTAGTTATGCTCCGAAAGTATTCTTTTGTTGAACAAATCCTTTGACAATTAAATTGATTACTTCGGTGATTAGTTTGGTTGTTTGTATTCCAATTAGATTAATTATAGGTTCTCTTGTAATTAATCTATTTGAGTTTTCATATATTCCACAAGTTCTTGTGTTGAGTATATGAATGGCTATACTAATCATGTTCTATTGGTTAATGTAGTCATATATTCCGTAAGGTTTTCCTTATGTTGAGTATTTGAACGATTAAGTTAGTCACCTCCATATGATTAACTTAGTCGTAGCTCCGTAGGTTTAATTATGTTGAGCGCAATCAATTAAATTGATCACTTTTGTGGTTCGATTTAGTTGTTTATTCGAACTAAATTAATCATGGGTTTACTTGTGATTAATTTGGTTGAGTGTTGGATATAGAAAATCACTCTCATGGTTTTTGGTGTCCAATTAAAAATCCTTCTTTTATTTCGAAATTAAGGTCGCTCTTGTTAATCCTTTGGGGATGACATCAAATGGGGGAGAGTTCTTTTGAACTTGTGCTTAATGGTAATATCTTGCGGGGCGTGCGGCTGTGGAATTTTTAAGAGGTTATCTTGTAATATCCTTGATGAATGCATTTAGCTTCGGCTTTATGATTGCATCTAAATTAAGTTGGTATGTGTATTTCTTTTAGTCTATGAAATGTCACTTGTGGAAATTTCATTATGAACCTGTTCTTGTACCTTTGCCAATTTTATTGACAAAAAGAGGGAGACATATTATAGGTCACACTACAAATAAATATGGTTTTCGGATCATTGTGTAAGGGGGAGTGGTTTCCATGATCGAGATGCAGTATTGACTAAGGGGGTGATACATATCACCGTAGTATTATTGTTAAAGTCGTGCAATTGGACTTTGATGTTCACAATAATAATATGTCACTTTATAATAATGATTGAGAATCTCGAGTTCTCTCATTGTTGTAGCTATGAATCTTCAACAACGATGGTGCTAAACATAAAACCTTTGGGATCATTGGAGTACTTGGAAGGACGAAGATTTCAAGGAACGTTGAAGATTAGACTATGAAATAGGAGCCACTAATATTTATATTTTTTGTATTCCATATGTATTAGTTTTGTCACTAAAATTGACAAAGGGGGAGATTGTTAGAGCATAGCTCGGTCAACCTCGCATGTGTTTCTATATAAAGCATGTTTGTCAATGTTAGTGATCAAAACTATGAGTATTGATATGTAGCCTATTATAGCTAAGTCTCGGACTAGGATAGGAAAGTGTAGTAAGCTCAAGGACTTCATGGATATTCATCATACAATGACGAAGATCTACACAAGGAACCGTGGAGCTTCATCAACAAAAAGGTATGTGGAGACTTGAACTTATCTATCACTCAAAAGTCTATCTATTCTTCTCCTACTTCTTATGAAACAAAATTCGTATGCTATAGACTGGATCATACATATTTGATATTTCGAGCTGAGTATTCAATGCTTATGTTTTTCTCGAAATTGTGTGTTGGTAAAGCGTTTTGCTTTGATCAAGTTTATATTCACCTAGTGACAAAAGTCATGAAACATTTCAATTGATTTGGAAATTGCTCTGACGAGAAAGGTTTGTGAATAACAACTGAATAACGTCCTCTGAGAATGTTTCAATGGTTGGAATGAGAGTTTAGATTACATAACCATGTATTCCTTGAACCGAAGATTTCGAACTTTGTTGATCAAGAGAAATCGGAAGGATTGTGGAATTGGCTTGCCAAATCCGCGAACCCAGTCCGAACTGTCAGAAGTTCTCATCCCAGAATTTCTGTTGGGATTTCCAAATAACTCGTTTGCTATTAAGTCCACGAACTCAGTCCACGAACCGACAGAAATTCTCTTTCTGAGAATTTCTGCTGAGTTTTGAAAACTCAACTGGTTTACTTAAGTCCGCGAACTTGTTTGTGAGCTTAAGAGGTTATGATATAAAGATGTGCTCTGAACATGAAACTTAAATTATTAAGGAATGCTTTATCCAAACCGTGGCTATAAGTTCATGATCCGATTCATCGAATCGAATCATATTTGCCTCAATTGTTTCTTACGATTGAACAACTCTCTAACTAGTTCATTCGAGTAAATTGAACTAGTTATGGTGAAGAAGAACAAGGTTAATATGAAATGCTCATATGGTTAATATTTTGGGCTACTGTGTTGAGCCAACATACACGTACACGTTTGGAAAGGTTTTCACAAACCTAGTAGAACGTATACTCAAGTGTGTGTTTCAAGCTATGATTTCGATCTAACAATTGAGAAATATTAGCTTGAATCTAAATCAGGTTTTCATCTAATTTCGATCTAATAGTTGAGAAATATTAGCTTGAATCTAAATCAGGTTTTCATCTAACGGTGAATAAGGATTGCTTTGTAACTAATGCAAAACCCTGATTTGAAGACTATATATAAGAGACATTTGAGAAAAACTAATCCCCACACGTATTGTATGATACTAGTGCGCTCGCTTGAGTCGATCTCCATTAACCTTTGATTTTCTTCTCTAAAATCAGGTTAACGACTTAAAGACTTCATTGGGATTGTGAAGCCAAACTGATACTACTTTTATCGTAGTTGTGTGATCTGATTTTGCATCTTCTATCGTACGAGTACATTCTTTGATTGGATTGAGATCGTGAGAGTTCTCCTATAGGCAAGATAAAGAAGTCACACATATCTTCGTATCACTGTTTGTGATTCCTTGACAAACCGCCTGTGTAGTCAAGAAGGCTTGTTGAGAGGTGATTGATTAATCTAGGCTGTTCTTCGGGAATATAAGTCTGGATTATCAATTGGTTCCTGGTCACCTTGATTTCATATCAATATACGGAACAAAACCTAGGGTTTATCTGTGGTTTACATATTTATCCTTTGATAGACTTTTCTGTGTGATACAAATTTGTTTATTTTCAATTCTGCGACTTTGGTTGCAGCAACTCTTAGTTGTGGGTGAGATCATCTAAGGGAATCAAGTACGCAGTGTCCTGCTGGGATCATAGGCGTATGAGTACAACTGTATCTTGTATCTATGGGAGATTGATAGGGGTTCAACTATAGTCCAGTCCGAAGTTATCTTGTAGTAGGCTAGTGTCTGTTGCGGCTTAATACAGTGTGTATTCAATCAGGACTAGGTCCCGGGGTTTTTCTGCATTTACGGTTTCCTCGTTAACAAAACTTCTGGTGTCTGTGTTATTTTTTTTCCGCATTATATTTTATATAATAGAAATAATACAGGTTGTGCGTTAAGATCATTAATTTAAAATCCAAACTTTAGTTGTTGATTTATATTGATTGATCCTTGGACATTGGTCTTTGGTACCGTCCAAGTTTATCTCTCTTTGATAAAGATTCGCATATTTCTATTTTCTTGAGTAAAGATCAAATCGAGAGATTGAGATAATAACTCTATGAGATACTTTTTTATCTATATTGAGTCTGGCTGTCTAGTTGATTCTCTAGCAAATTTTCAGAGTTAGTCTATACAGATTGCTAAGCGAAATATTGGGTGGTGTCGTTATACCCCCGCTTTTTCAAGAACTTAATGAAAAATATCTTGGCATCCCTCTTTTTATCATTAGAAATTGAACTGAGAGTATGTCCCATTTGAACAATCACCAAGATTTTAAAGTTTCTAATTGGAATGGTAAACAGCTTACCCAGTCAGGCAGATCTGTACTTGTTCAAAATACTTTAAAGTCTTCTTCTAATTACCACATGAACTCTTTTCTTCTACTAGACTCTATAAATGATAAAATGGAAAAGGGACTTTTGGTGGGGAAAAAATGGTCATAAAGGTTACTACTTTAAGAAATGGAATAAGGTTTGTTCTCATAAATTACAGGGAGGCTTAGGTTTTAGAAATCTGAAAAAAATGAATCTAGCTCGTTTAGCTAAAACTGCTAGGCTCTTAATACATTCTCCTAATGATCTGTGGGTTAAAATCTTAAAATGAAAGTATTTTAAAAACGGTTATCCCCTTCATTACAAGAAACCATGGAGTCGGCCCGTGGTTTGGTCAAGTATCTGTCATGGTTTAGATATTTTAAAAAAACATGCTTTCAGGGATTTAAGAGATGGTTCTCCTATTCATGCTTTTTCTGATAACTGGATTTTAGATGCTTCCATGTCACTGTATTCTATCTCACCCAACCCTAAATATAAGGTTTGTGAGTTCATAAATCAGGAGACTAAGACTTGGAATGTTTCCTTAGTTTAAGATTTTTTCACTAGTGAAAATAGTCAGAAGATATGTAGGATGAGAATTCCAGAATCTGGATGTGACACTCTAATTTGGCCTTTTAAGAATAAAGGTATTTTAAATGTTAAATCAGTTTACAAGCTTTTGGATAATGAGCTTCCACTCAATTCTTACTCTAATCCAGATCTAGAGATACACAAGGCCCTTTGGAAGACTCCACTTTTTCTTAAAACTTAGTTATTTTTATGGAAATATGTTGAAAGGTAGCAAGCTTTCTAGATACAACATCTCTCATGAAAATAGATGCAAGTCTTGTAACTATGGAGCTAGTGAAATACCTGAACATATGCTCCTACATTGCGATTTTGCTAGGAATGTCTGGTCCAATCTATCTATTGTCAGTCAGGTTATTTCACATGATCTATATGTAGATATTAGCATTAAATACTGGATATCTAAATGGCTTTTCACTAAGAACCGACTAGATAAATCTTCGATCGATTTCACCACTGCCTGGTGCATCTGGAAGGATAGGTGATCAAAAGTTTTTGATAATAAGCCTCTGAATCCTCAACTTACTGCCAAAACTGCTCTTAGTATGGCTGAGGAGACTGTCAGTTCTATGGATACTACCCTCATTCCTAATCCTCAAACTGTTGGTGTTAATGAGGATAATTTTCTTAACTCTATTCCTAATAATAGTTTACTTGTTTACTCTGATGCTTCTTTTGACAAAGACGCTAACAATTCTGATGTGGGTATTGTGGCTATGAATTATGCATGTGATTTCAAGGGCTGTAAACTAGTCTCTGGTGCTGCTGCTTGTCCTGAGGGTGTTGAGAGTATGGTCATCTAGAGGCAGCTATATGGATCCAAGCTAAAAGTTTTCAAAATATTTATTTAATTAGTGATGCCAAGAATGTTATGGATTATCTGAATAATAGCAAAGACCAGACTTAATGGACCTCTTGTTCTGTTTTAGATGATTGATTATTTCTCCTAAAATATATTCATTCTATAAGGTTCAAACACCTTAAGACAAATCTTAATAGCATAACACATTTAGCTGCTAAGCATAGTCGCACTGAGAAAGTTACAGGTGAATGGGATGAATCCAACGTTCCCTACTTTCTCCAAAATGCTGTAAACTTGCATTAATCAATGAAAAATTTTCCTTTCCTAAAAAAAAAAATCATACACAGACCAGTGATATCAAAACTTATAATATTGAAAGGGAAAAAACGAAAAAAAATTAATCTAAATGGAAAAAAAAATAATTCGCTTTTGCATAAATTGAAGAAAAAAAAGTAATCGATGTAGACCTCTAACAAATTCCTAGTTGCAGCCACATGTTACTTAACATTGATTTCTCCACATTAGTTCTATGTTGTTATAAACAAATCCAAGACACCCTAGAAGTCTAAGCAGTTATAAAATCAGACTCACCTTCTTGAGTTTCTTCTGAAAATCAAAATATCCATTCACGATTCTCTTTTGAGAAACTGAACTTTAATAGAATTGTGTTGCTCAATGTCAACAAACTCTAACTAACTCTACTGCACTTGTGTTTCAGCTGTGTGAGTCTTGATTCTCATTGGTTAGTTTAGAGCTGGTTACAGCCTGTCCTGTACGGACACGTCACTGAGTCTGTTACTCTGCAATATAAATATTGAGTGTGTCTGGTTCTTTTCCTGTAATTAATCAATTCACTTTTATCTTCTTATCAATGATACTATGGTATCAGAAAAAATATGCTTCCTCCACCTCCATTAATGGTTTCTCAAATATTCAGATCTAGTTTTTTGATTCATTCAAATCTTTAATCAACATTCTTGTTCTTCAACTTCTTATCATCTCTTTTACTGTTTTTCAATCAATTCTGTTTTTCATTTTCTTTACTATGGCTTCTTATGAATCAAGAATCTCTCAGGTTCCTCTCAATCAAATCCCACAAATACTCTCATACAAACTCAAGGATGATAACTTTCTTACCTGGAAATCACTTCTTCTGCCACTTCTTCAAAGATACAAAGTAGATGGAGTTCTTGATGGATCTTTACAAATTCCTCCTTATCTACTTGATAATGGTGTCAATCTTGGTTATACATCTTGGCATGATGATGATACTACTCTTATACTTTGGATTCAGATGTCGATCTCTGAAACTGTGATTCCTTATGTTGTTGGAGAAGATTCTTCGAAAGATTTATGGGACAATATTGAATCCAGGTATGCAAGAAGCTCTTCTATACATTCCATTCAGCTTCGTCTAAAACTTCAATCTACAAAACTTGGATCAGGTATTGTCTCTACTTTTCTGAGTGAAATTAAGAAGACAACTGATGAACTGTTTGTTGCTGGTTCACGAATCAATGATGATGAATTAGTTGTTACTATACTCAATGGATTAGGACCAGATTATAGTACTTTTTGTACATCCATTCGAATTCGTAATCCACCAATTTCGTCCAAGGAACTTCATAATCTACTTCTCAGTGAAGAAATAGTGGTTACTAATAAGTAAAAGAACTTGCTTACTGAGGCAAATTCTAAGGCCTTTGCTTCTACAATACCTTATGCTCCAATATTTAGAGGTAGTGGTAGAGGTTATACTCAAGCTCCAAGATCCGTAGTACCTTATTTAGGCTATATCAGACCATCTCTATCTTATTATCCAAGAGGTTATTCCCAGTTTCAAATGCATCATGTAGCATCACTACCACCACCTTACAATCCAAGACCTCATTCTGGTTCTTCTTCTTCTTCTTCAGTTCCACCACCTATAACTGACAAAATTTGTCAGATATGTAACAGAACTGGTCCTCTTGCTTTAGAATGCAGATACAAATTGATTTTTTCTTATCAAAACACTTATACTCCTCAATATCATAGTGCCATGCTTGGTACTACTAATATCATGGGAGAGAATCCTTAGTATGCTGACTCAAGAGCCAATAGTCATATAAGGAATGATGAAACTCAACCACCAAAATCAACATCTTTTGAAGAAATAGATGAGATTCAAGCATCTAATGGGGAAGGTATACCAATTACTCATATTGGTAATGTGTCTAAGACTGCTTCCTCTCACTCTTTTAACCTAAACAATGTGCTTCTTGTTCCAAAGTCATCACAAAATCTATTGTCAGTATATAAATTCACTAGTGATAACAACTGCTTTATCACTTTCGATTCTGTTGGTTTTTGCTGTTAAGGATTATTCAACTGGTAGGACCATTTTACAAGGGCCACATAAAGGAGGACTATATCCAATCAACTTTATCAAGTTTACTAAGAATAAAGCTCTCTCTAGCAACCTCACTTAAGCATCAGTTTGGCATCAAAGTTTCGATCATCCATCTTTTCAAGTGCTTCAAAAAGTTTGCAGTGATATGAACTTATCTAGTATAGTCAAAACACCACTTTTCTGTAATGGATGTCATTTGAGTAAAAGTCGCAAATTTCCTTTTACTTTGTCACCAATCCTCCACTAGAACCATTGCATATGGACTTGTGGGGTCCCAATCCTATGATTTTTTCAAGTGGTTTCAGATATTATGTCAACATTGTAGATGACTATCAAGGTTTTGTTGGATTTTTCCATTATATGAAAAATCTGAATTCAAAGAATTTTTTCTACACTTCAAAGCTATGACTGAAAAATTACTCCATACTTCTACTATTAAAATAAGAACTGATGGAACAGGAGAACTCTTAAATAATGAACTCAAAGGGTTTTTAAGTGTTAATGGAATCATACATGAGGTATCTTTTCCACATACTCAAGAACAAAATGGAATGGTTGTCTAAACACAGACATCTTGTGGATACATGGAGAATATTTTTAATTTAGTCATGCTTATCTGAATTTTTTTGGTTTGATTCATTTCATACAACAAATTATGTTATTAATGGATTGCCTGTTAGAAGCTTGGGTTTCATATCTACTTTTGAAAATTTGTTTTCTCAAAAACCTGATTATTCTTTCTTCATATCATTTGGTTCATCATGTTTTCCATGGATTAGGCCTTATATTTATCATAAGATACAACCTAGATGTGTGTATTGTGTGTTTGTTGGTTACAGCTCTATACAAAAAGGGTATAAATGTATAGATATTAAAACTGGGAAAGTGTATATCTCTAGACATGTGGTTTTAAATGAAAATCACTTTCCTTTGAAACCAGTGGCTACTTTACTTCCTGGCCTTGCGGCTCCTTCAACACCAACTGATATTTCTCCCGCAACATTAAAACAATCAGAAACATCCACTTATACTTTTCCTGCACCAACTGACATATATATCTCAGTTCATCCAACATCAACTACTCAGTCAGACATTGTTCAGTTATCTGATACTTCATCAGCAACAACAACTGGCACTCCTTCTACTTCAACTCAAGTAATTTATGATTCATCCACAAACTCTCATTCGATGATGACAAGAGGTAAAATAGGTATTTTTAAACCTAAGGTCTATAATACTAAACATGTTATATCTGCTAATATTACTTATGCTATACCTCCTCCTACTCTTACTTGTTATTCTAAGGCTATCAAAATTCCACAATGGAAAAGCTCTATGGTAGATGAACATACTTCCCTTAAGGATGCATGTATTTGGAAAATTGTATATCCAGATCCATCTTATAATGTTGTAGGTTGCAAATGGGTTTTTAGAATAAAATACAATGCATATGGTTCTATAGACAAATTCAAATCTATATTAGTAGCAAAAGGGTTTCATCAACAAGAAGGAGTAGACTACACTGAAACATTCAGCCATGTAGAAAAACCTACTACTATTAGATTGATACTCTCTTTGGAAGTTCACTTTAACCGGGAAATAAAGCAATTGGAAGTAAGTAATGCCTTTATCCATGGGGATTTAGCATAAGATGTCTATATGCAACAACCTCCAGATTTTTTTGATCCTTCAAAGCCTCATCATGTCTGCAAACTTCACAAATATATATATGGCCTTAAGCAATCCCCCAGGGCTTGGTATAATAAGCTCCTGCAAGTTCTTATCTCACATCAATTCAAGCCATCACTGGCAGATGCTTCATTATTTGTGCAAAAGTATGGGTCCATAATTACAATTATATTGGTCTATGTAGTTGACATTATCATTACTGGGAATTCCAATGAGTATATATATCAGTTCATCACTCAACTTCAGTCATATTTTCCTATTAAAGACTTGGGGTCTCTTCATTACTTTCTTGGTCTTTAGGTCAAAAGAAACTCTCAGCATATTTTTCTCAGCCAAACAAAGTATGCTTTGGACTTACTGGAGAAGTTTAACATGACTGGTGCTAAACCATGCAACACACCAGTATCACTTTCTACTCCACTTACTGCCTCAGATGGTATTCCTCTGTCAGATCCAACTGAATACATGTCATTAGTGGGTGTTCTACAATATCTTACCTGGACAAGACCTGAAATTGTCTTTGTTATTAACCAAGGCTATCTCTATATGCAAGCCCCTACTGATCAACATCTCATTGCAGTTAAGAGAGTTCTGAGATACATCAAAGGTACTCTGGATTATGGTGTGTTATTTTCTAAGGGTCTTCATACACTCCATGGTTTTAGTGATGCTAACTGGGCTGGGTCTATTGACACTAGAAGATCTACATGAGGTTTTTGTTTTTTCTTTGGTCCAAATCCTATTTCATGGTCCAACAAAAGATAAGGCAGTGTATCCAGGAGTTCAACTGAGGCATAGTACATATCTCCGGAAAATACAACAGCTGAAATTGTTTGGGTATGTCAGTTTCTCAGGGACTTACATCTTTTACTCCATTCACCTCCTTTGATCTCTTGTGACAATCAGGGTGGTGTGTCACTTTCTTCGAACCCTGTGTTGTATAGTAAAAATAGAGCACCTAGCTATAAACTGCCATTTTTCAGAGAAATGGTCCAAAAAAAGAATGTGCAGATTACTTACCTTTCCACTTGGGATCATATTCCCGACATTTTTACAAAGGGGATGGATGGACCACAATTTTCTTATCTCAGAGACAAGCTAAAGGTTGTATCTGGTAACACCCTCCAACTTGCGGGGGGGTGGGGGG
>NW_020650526.1:4077665-4095756 GCF_003573695.1 Papaver somniferum | reverse complement strand
GTGGTGGTGGTGGTAATATCATTGTGTTGCTCAATGTCAACAAACTCTAACAAACTCTACTGCACATGTGTTTCATCTGTGCGAGTCTTGATTCGCATTAGTTAGTTTAGTGAGCTGGTTACGGCCTGTCCAGTAAGGACACGTTACTGAGTCTACTACTTTGTAATATAAATATTGAGTGTGTCTGGTTCCTGTCCTGTAATTAATCAATTCACTTTTATGTTCTTATCAATGATACTAAACTTATCTTCTATGAAGTAGCCGACATAACCTTTAGTAGGGTTTCTAAAATATCTAGGACGATTTTAGTGCTGGGCTTGGGCCTAACATCCTGTACCGCGTGTAGAAAGCGAAATTATAGACACTAGTAGGTTCCTAGTAGTAGGGGTGATCATGGTGGGGGGGTATTATCATTGTGTTGCTCAATGTCAATAAACTCTAACAAACTCTACTGCACATGTGTTTCATCTGTGCGAGTCTTGATTCTCATTAGTTAGTTTAGTGAGCTGGTTACAGCATGTCCAGTAAGGACACGTTACTGAGTCTATTACTTTGTAATATAAATATTGAGTGTGTCTGGTTCTTGTCCTGTAATTAATCAATTCACTTTTATGTTCTTATAAATGATACTAAACTTCTCTTCTATGAAGTAGCCGACATAACCTTTAGTAGGGTTTCTAAAATATCTAAGAAGATTTTAGTGCTGGGCTTGGGCCTAACATCCTGTACCGCGTGTACAAAGCGAAATTATAGACACTAGTAGGTTCCTAGTAGTAGGGGTGATCATGGTACTGTATGGACCGGTTCTTACCTCATCCGCATCAAATCTAATCGACTATGGATTTTTCATTTGGCATTCGCATCCAACCCAACATTCATTGGATGTATGATTGGACGGATTGGATGCGGATAATCCAACAGATTTGTATTGTAATCAAACTTTATAATAAATAAATAAAGACAACAAATCAAAATTTAGGGGTTTAAAATCAAAATTTGAATAGGAAGAACAACCTGACCCTTTTAAAGTAAGATGTTTTTGGTGTAATTGGGATCAAGTATGTCCACTTATACATATATTGGTTTTGTGTTTTGTAAGCTCATCAAAATATTAGATGAAAGGAATAGCCAACTTGGCAAAAATAACATATATTCTCATTTCATATTTGTACCGAAGAAGTATTATAAAAAATAAATGGGTATGGATGCCGAATGGGTTTTCAAGATTGCATCCGGGCCTAATCCATCATCCGTTGGATTTCAAAAACTCCATCTGCATCCAACCCATCTGGGCACCCCAACCGCAAAAATACGGATGGTCCCAGCTAAATCCACGGATTTCGGGCCAAATGTTCACCCAGAATAGACAGACTTTTTTTCCCCGTTTTTTCGCTGTGAAATCCAAAAAGACTTGGTGCATCCACCCATTTTCGGTGATAAAATTATGATTTCGTGTTTTAGAAATTATTAGATTTTGTGCTCATGTCACGTACCAGACATTTTTTTTCCTTTTAATTTGGCGATGTGTTTTTGATTTGGTGTGTGATGAGCTATTACATTAAATAGGTATAGAAAAGATAACAAAATATGTAAGGATTTTATTTATTTTTTCCTTTTATTTTAGCAGAAAATATGTGTAGAATGTATGGTTTTCCTTTTTCTTTTTGATGTATGTATTAGTTTGGAAAAAAAAGAGTACTAATACGATAAGTATTTGACTTCCGAATTGACTTAGAACTTTCATAAAATTTCAAACGTGATAAGTTAAATGTTCCTTTTGAGTTAGTAGTTTATAAACCAATCATATGTTGTCAAATTACTCACCAAAACTCTTTGTTTTATTAAAATAATTTTTTTTTAATTTCGGCCAACAAAAAATGATAATTTTCTCACCCTTTAACGTGGGATTTTTATTTGTTTGGGCCTTTAAATCTTTGAATATTTTCGTGTTTTTCTTAAACCCTTGAGGCCTTGACTGACCTTCCATATATTATTCTACGTCTTCGTTTATGTAGTGACACTTACTTGGCCATGTCAAGACTCACGGGTCGTGACCTTCAAAGATAAGTGAAATACGGTTGACTGATACTTTTTAATTTTATTTTTCGTTTGACGCCTGAGAGTATCTCCAACAATGTGTGCTACTAATCCTATGCGGAATTTTTATTTAGATCCTTATTTATCGGGTGGTATAAATGTACATGAAAGAATAGTGCTTTTCTCATGAACCATCTCCAGTAGTTTGGGATGTTAGTTTTAGGAATTGGTTTTTGTGGATAAAGATAAATATGATCCATTTTTGCCCATTGGCTTAAAAAAATTTATTTAATAATAATAATTCAAAAAATATTCAGAAAAATGACACGAAGGTCATTCACAAGGTCTAAATAAAACTTTATCTAAGACCTTCATATTTATTTTTACACCCTTCCTACTTTATAGGACCTACTGTTGGAGATGAATTTAATCTAAACGAGGGTCTAAAATTTCATGTGTCAAAAAAAAAAAACTCTCACCCTATGTTGGAGATGCTCTGATAAAGCCACACACAGAACATAGGTTAAAATTGATTGTTGGTGGTGTAAAAAAGAAAAAAAAACATATTGTAGGTGGTGTGCAGTGTATACACATCTTTGTGGGATGGCCAATCATTTTCACCACTTAAGAAGAATCGAGACATTTCCGGACAAATTCTCCACCTCTTTAACCTATTGAGGATAAGTATATGGAACATTACTTAGTTTTTAAGATTTTAAATGTTTCAACAATTTGACACTTGTTTTTCTTGTCATTACCAACTCAGTTATTTACCCGCTATAAATACATAAAATTAGTCTGAGAAAATGCGGGGTACAACAACCATACCCAATTTTTTCGTTCGACAATATATATGGACTAAACTCCAATATAATTCTTAGAGTAACAATTTAATGAAACTCAATCAAAGAAAAATATCAAAAAGCTCTATCTCTTTCTCAACACTATTAATTAATCAAACAAATATGAATTCGTGAACCTGATTGATGTGAGAAAAACTCATATAAAACCAAATACCAATATTCGAATTCAATCAAATTTTATCCAACAAATAAAATTGGATTTATCAACCGTGATTGAAAGCTAAATGTGGCAATTAGATTTAGCAATGACTAAATATAACTAGACGTTATTACAAGGTGAGTCTGCAGCTGAACGCTTATATAAGTAGCGTCTGCAGCTAGATGCTTATATAAGTAGTGTACAATAAGGGGACGATATTAATAGTCCCACTTCCGCCAGCCGCTGTTGAAGAATGTGTTTGCCCAAACGCACTGAATACTATTATAATTCAATGGCCAAAATATTTAGGCCGACCGAACGGAGGTCATGAAGGCAAAGAGTCTCTTCTATGTCATTTTCCCCAAAATGGAACCTAACTCAAATGTCCAATTTGATAAAAAAAAAATCGGTTCTGGCGAGGATTATTTTTTATGGTGAAGCCTTTATACATAATTTCTTAGGGTAATTTGCGTTACCTTCCCTGATAAGATCGCTAATTTGCGTTACCTCCCCTATATAAATAAATAAGATCGCTAATTTGCGTTACCTTTCCTATATAAATAAAATTAACAAAACCTCGTTTTGTCATATGTTCTGTCTAAAGATTCTGTTATTTTTCACATCAGACGTGTACACATGGCAGATCCATTATGAGTTTAATTAATTGACATTAAAACCCCCATATGTATATTACATGTGTCTTCATCGTACTACATCTATGCCCTCACATGTAATATGGACGGCTAAGGATTTTTTACATTTTTAAGCAAGGGTTCATCTTCCACATTCTATCAACATTGAGACACATCCAAAAACCAGACATTAAATAGTTGCAGGGAGAATTTCCATGGTGAGGATTGAGTAAAAGTTAGGGTAGGTTGTTAAATCGTGAATCGAATCGTTTTTCATTTTTAAGAATCGAATCGTATGTTGAATCGCGAGTCGAAGATTCATGGTAAATCTCTAAATACATATATCATATCGGAGTTATAAATTAATAAGTTTAAATATATGTTATTAGTATTATAGATATGAATAATGAAAAATGCATAACATAATTAAGTGTCCAAATCAGTAGTTGGGCACTTAATTAGGTGGATATGGTTCTTGAGTCTGAATATTGTGCTCTGGCGCGAGTTAAAATGTTTTATTTTATTTTTTTTTAATAAAAATCACATGAAAAGAATAGATTTAAATTTATCTGACTAATGAATCGGTGCAAATCGCACGAGTCAAAATGAGAATCGTAGGATTCACAGTCGAACAGATTCATAGTTAAGATTTCAATCGTTTTGGAAAATTTTGAAGCGAATCGTAAGAGTCAAATCGTAAATAAGATTTTAAAAATACTATTATGTTGACTCATTTGTTATTAATTTTATATGATGTGCTAGGAAGAAAAATAGAAGAGTTTCGCCGTCTAAAATTCGAAGAATAGATGAACTAATTAGTTTTTCAAAGACGAATCAATATGAGAAACGATTGAAATCTAATTCTATTTAGATAATTCTCCCAATATTCCCGTTTGAATTTGATTGGTTTTGTTTTAATGGAAACTAGGGTTTACTGATTTGGCGAAATTCATGTATTATGGTTTTTAATCGCTAAAACATGGGTCTTTGATGGGGGATTATCCGAAATTGAATGAGTAATTATAGTGAATGTTTAATTTGAGTAATGTTTGTGGTGAATGTATTTATTTGCCGATTGAATTAATTCTGGCTTGTAATTTTAGTTCGCTTGATTTTGATTTTGGGGTTTCACATCAGTATAGGAAGAAGACATCTTGATTTTTTGAAAATGAAGATGAAGGGAATTAATGATACTGAATATGAGTGCCATAGAGAAAACAAGAAAAAAGGATGAGGATTTTTTATTTTATTTTTTTTTTTGGAAAAAGAGGTATGAAAACCTCAGTACATCATATTACGAATTGTCATTACATCTTGATCCCCGATTTGGATGTTCAGAAAGTTTAATAAATCCCATAATCTATCTTCCGTCCAGATATGCTTAACATTAAAATTATTACAGAATAAAGAGAGTTTTACTTCTCATATGATGTCTATTTTTTTCACTAAAATAAAATCATGGGCTCTAAAGTTAATTTCAAACTTTTTAGTATTTCCAAAATCTTCGCTGATCATGTATCTTTTTCTACGACCTTCGTCATACAATCCCACCAGCAACACTAGAATCGGCTCTGAATCGCTACTAAAGGAGATCATGTGGCCACTCCAATCGGTTGCCAATGGAAAGCTGGTTCCGCTCCTTCCTTTTCTAGCTCCTCTAAGGTTGTGATGTCAGTGGTAAGACCTCTTGCTTCTCTGACTACACCTGTATGATCAACAAGTAGTAGACCAATGCCTGCTTTAGAGTTAGAGTCTAACATAGTCAGGGCAATATGTATTTTCAAAGACATATCGTTTCCCTCTGATTCAGTAGGGTGCTTTTTGATTCTCATAATAACATCATTTATAGAATTATAATAGAGATCATTCATAATGTCATGACCACGCCTATTTACTGTGTTATAACTGTTGATGAATTTGATAATATTGTTTGCAGTTATTACGCTATTTTGCCTTATCTTTGTTAAAACCACATCGCACCTAGCTTTCCATATAAACCAGACTATAATGCTACATAGGAAATGCCATTCAATTTCATAATCTCCCTTGTTTGTGTTTTCAAAGCAATTGGATAACATTCATGAAAGTTGGTTGTACCATTTATAACGAATTCCATATCAAGGTTTAGGTGCATCCATACCTGAGATACATATTGTCAATGTAAGAAAAAGTGAGTTAACGTTTCCTGGTTTTCATTACACAACTTACCCTTGGTATCAATGTCATGGAGTATAGCTACCACTCTCATGCTGTTAGGGAGAATAGAATGGGCCGCCTTCCAAATAAAGATCTTAACCGCCGGAGAAGTCTTCATTTTCCATATCCTATTCTATCTGGGCACAGGGTTGCCATTGGAGTTAATGTGGTCATACAAAGATTTAACAGAGAACATACCTTTTCTGTTTAACGTCCATCTTGGAGTATCTAGTGTTTCTTCACTTGGTATTATAATTTTCCTGATTTGTTATACTGTGTTGCTGTCGAAGCATCTGTTGAGTTTAACAATATCCCATGTTTTTTGGCATGTTATCAGGTCACTAACTCTATTAAGACCCACAATGTCAGTAAGGTTTCTACACAGTGGTGGTTGAATCCATGGGATCCAACAATCCTGCCAAATATCAGAGACGTCATTTTTTTTGTGCAATCCTTGTTAACAATCCCTTCCAAATCCATCTATCACTTTTTTTTTGGTTTACAGTTTATATGAAGTAGATCACAGTGTGGGTAGTATTTTGCTTTCATTATTGTTGCACATAGGGAATATGGATTCTGATTAAGATTCCAGCCCATCCTAGCTATCATAGCTATATTAAAATTCCTTATATTTTTATACCTAGCCCTCATTCTTCAAGAGTTTTACACATAGAAGGCCAATTTTTAAGGAAAATACCTTTTTTCCCATTTTCATTTAAACCCTTTTCATTTTTCCCCACCAATAATTTCTTTGCATTCTACTTATTTGATCACATATTTTAACTGGGATTTTAAAATAATTCATTTGATATACATAGATAGAGGAGGCTACATTTTTAACAATAACCGTTTTACCCGCATTTTTTAAGTTAATACCGTTCCACCGTGTCATTCTACTTCTTAGAGAATCAATTAAAGGTTCAAAACGATGTATTTTAGACCTATTGGTGAAGAAAGGAGCTCCTAAATAGTTATCAGTTAAGGGAATCGTTGTCACTCCTAGAATTTCTCTAACTCTTCTACGAGTACTAGTTTCCTTTTTTTTGCTAAAAAACACCCCTGACTTACTCAGGTTAATGAGTAGTCCAGAGGCTATACTGAAAATTTAAACAAGTTAACCAAATTTTGAAATGAATTTTCACTCACCTTGCAGAAGACTAAACAGTCGTCGGCAAAAGAAGATGGCTCAACGAAGGAGCTTTATGAACTAGTTTTATATAAAAGGATGAGGATTGAATACAATTGTCCAGTATTTCTTTCTTCGCTGTATGTGGATTAATGAAGGTAGTATTCAAAATCATACATTAATTAAAACTTAATTTATGATATAACGGCGGTACTTTTACTCCGCATTCATATCTATTTCATAGGATGAGTGACGACCAATCCGTCTCTAACTAGATGAATGTGTTTCCACAGTGAAAGGCCGAGCAAACACGTAATTATTTTTTTGATAGCAAGGGGTTGGAAGACTCGCTACTCATATTTTCTAACCAAATAGCCGAAGAACAACTTTGTTTTTTTATTCATTGATCGATGGATGTTGCGAAATACCTTGTTAATTAGAATAATTAATATATAAAATTAGTTAACTGGTGTACGGTCGTATTTGTTATTACTTGAAAATAGGGTTTTGATGTAGAATTATGCACTGAAAATCAATCATCTTCATTGTTTAACTGAAACTTCTTCATTCAAGTTTTTGCCCTGGTTTTATATTTTCAATCGATTCCAATTGATTTAATGGAGTTTCCAAATAACTTTGAACTGTTAATCTGTTCATTTGATTGTTGTTCATTGAAATTCTTGAACAATTTGTATAACTATCTCAATTGTAACTCAATTTGGTGAAATTGTTTTCAATTTTATTTTCTCTGCACATTCTCTGTGACGAAATCTTTGGTTTTTTTCATCACAAAGGACTCCCTTTGGTCGTCCAATTAATGTTGTTAATTATCCTGATTCCTTACCTTTGTTTTCATATTAAATGCTGCTTTCTTTCCTTTGTACACGTAAATTAGATACACAGGACAATTTACAAAACATACTAGAATGATAATTCATCTCTGTTTTTTTGCCAATTGGAGATGAAGAGTGTTAAAACATGTTATGATGTTGTGACTTCTCAATCTATAATGCACCAATAGAGTGATGCCATATGTAATGAATGACAACTAGGTGACAACTAAGAGTTAGAAATACAGGTAGTCCTTGTCAGTAGTATTATAATGAAAGCTTGTAAATAAGCTTCTTCCTTTCTTGTAGAATCGATCTATTTGGCAATACAATGAACCACTAGTCTTCGGATGTTTCATGGTATCAGATACCAAAGGAGAATTCGACTTCTTTTTATGATCCTGAAATTCTTCAAACCTCTATTAATGGAGTTTCTTTATCTTCCACTGCAACTCTATACCACCACGATTACCACAACAACAATTACTACAACTACACTTGCACCACCAAAAATCAAAAATCAATAACCTACAACTAAACCTGAAGAGAAATTTTGACTTTCTCATACAACTACAATCTCATCAACTTCATTTCAATTCTGATTTCAAATCAGATGAACACAAACCACAACCTACAACAAAATTTTCTTTTTGATTACATAACCTAAAGAGGGATTTTGACTCACTCAAACAATTACTCACTACATCATTACAACCTCCACCACCGCCATCATCAATAATATATAGAGACATATCGACTGTCTCATATCTCATTTTTCTTTTGTTATTTCCATTGATTTTACTTTTCATATCTACATTAGTCGGTTCTTTTTAGATTTTTTTCAAGATTTTTTTTCTAGTTGCAATTTTCATACAAATTCATTTTCTGTATCTGATTTGGATGATGTTGGTAATGTCAATTTATGATCTCCTACTGCACTAACGAGTCTAGGTTTACATCTCTTCATCTGATTTACTTCTGTTTCAAGAGTTTTTGAAGATATTTTTTTGGGATGAAGATTTTTTATTGAGTGATTCTTGTTCAACTCGGTGAAGACTCGTGTTTAACCAGTGATTTTCATCAATAACATGCAAACTTGTTGTTAATTAAAGATAAGTTCTCTCACCTTTCCGATCCGATTTATATATTGTTCATAGTTTTCAAGATTTTTATTTTGGTTTCCATCTTCTTTGAGAGCTCATTGAAGATATGTTTTTCCTAAAAATTGTAAGTACAATGGATTCTTCATCCAAGATAGTGCTTGTGGAAATCAATTTCTAGATAATTTTTACATTGTATTTCAGTTTAGAGAACATCTGTGATTTTTCATCATATTGATGATAAACTCGGTATTGATGTGAATATCAATATTCTGCGGAGCACGCGTCATGGTTTCAGTGGTCGCATGTAAGATAACCGTGTATCCCTCGCTATTCAGAGAAACCTGAGTAGCAGAAGACACCTTCGCAGATCTACTTTATCTTATCCCAAGAAGGGATACGTCGACGACCAAGATAGGAAAGTAAATCCTCGTATAAAAAGAGGCAGCTGGCGAAGGGACATAGGTGGATTACATATCTAATCGGCATTAAATGCACAAATCTCTTATATACACGCTTAATCAAAGCACGTGGACATAGATGAGGTGGTAGAGTCTGACTGGCGAAGGTTAGCAGTGAGCAAAGGTACAATCTGTACTAAGGCTGGGAAGTTCCTGAAGGAACGTGGGTCAACTGAGGTGGCAGAGTCCTACTGGATAAAGCATGCGGTGAACGAAGGTACCATTTGTACGAAAGGTATGTACAATGGATCCAAAGACAACAAAGATATACCTGGAGCAGAAGGGGCTATAAATACCAAGCTTCACCAACAAACCAAGGGCATTCAATATATAGGATAAGAATACCTAGTCTTAAGCTTATACCTCTTTAATGTTTAGAACTTAAGTATTTACTTCAACTTGAGTTCTCTCTATTACTTTGGGAAGCATTTAAGATATTTGTAACCACCACAACTTAATACAAACAATCACTCATTACCCCGTGGACGTAGACAAAAGTCGAACTATGTAATCTCTTGTGTCTCATGATAACTTAGTAGCATTTACATTATATTCGTGTTCTTCGTTATTATTGTGATCTTGAATACCTTTTATTACTTAGCATTATCAGTTCGACAGAGATATCAATACTACTTAGTATCTGATTCTATGAGCTCTATCCATTACATAGACTATGGGAAAATTAGTAGTCTCATTTTGGCGCTAGAAAGTTTTTCTCACCATCTTGAGTTTTTATGTTCCTTTATTTTTAACTTACGCATATTCTTTAACGAAGAGATCTGAGTTCTACAACGATGAATCTCACTTTCTAGTGATTTGTTCATCCGTTATTAACGTAAGTTCTTTGATTTCATAACCTCTAAAGACTTGCAATCTTTCTGCTCTACAAAGTTTTCTGCAAAAACGTACTCACAAAACATTAAAACTTTTGTTTTATACTAAAAACAACTTTTCCCGAAAGAGTATCCTTTGGATCTGAGTACCTCGGAGCAGTAAGGAATCTCAGTGAGAATTTTAAGGAGAAAAGGTATTACAAGGCATTTAATAACCTATTTTTCTTGGGAGATATGACACCCTTTATAATTGTTTTCAACATTTAAGGTTTTTTTTCCCAAAGGTGTCATAAGAAATTAAATACCCATATTTTTAGACGTCGTTCCATTACTTTTTCTGAAAAAGTTTCTTAGTCGTCTTCTTTGTCAGAGCATTAATTGTTGCTTCTAACGAAGGCATCCAAGCAACAAATTTTTTTTTCAGTTTTTCTGTGTCATCATGATAACTAGAGACCGAAGGCATGCAGAAACCAAATTATGTAGCAACAAGCTCACGACCAGCGGTTACGAAAGGCAGATCTCAAAAACCATCTCAAGGGAATCAAAGAAATAAAAACGAGGAAGGAAAAAGCGAAATAACAAGAAGAAAAACTACTAACAAACCACATACCCCTGCTGAAGGGATGAGGCAAACATCGGGAGCACAACCACTTTAAGGCATGCCATTACTGGAGAATCCAAATATAACAAAGCCACCTGAGGCCAATGCAGGGTTACCCAGAACCTTAGCTCCTACGGGACGAGGGATGAGAAACTTAACTCTAATACAGCTATATCCCGACTCTTTGGTAATCGAAGGAGTGGATAACTCTAAGGATCCGGTCGACAGCACTCCTCTGGGTGGTGGAATCCACAATGAAGATCAAATGGAAGTACAAATAGCAGCTTTCCTACTCCGTAACAAGGAGCACGAGGATGTAATGTACGTAATGGCTCAGGAAAACCAGAACCTAAAAGATATGCTGGACGTGCAGATCAAGGGTTCCCAAACTCACCCTCCGTTAAAGAGGCGCGAGAATGGAGCTATCTCAGGAAGACGAATGGTGGATCTTAACCCACTAGGGGGAGCCAGGAATACACAACACGATCCAGATGAGACGGATTCAACTTACAATCCTGCTCAGTCCTACTATGGTGAGGCATTTTCCAGAGATGCTCACAATGTGAACATGGTCACGGAGCAAATGGAGAAGATGCGGAAATATATACGAAGACTAAAAACCGACTTCAGCGGTTCTTCGCTCGTCTGGTACGGGAGGTAAACTTCTAAACACCCGCGAATCTCCTGCAAGCGGCTTTACTGTTTGCCTTAAGGTGAATATATGCTGAGGATTTGAATTGTACTGTCTTTATTTTCCTAGTAAAGGGCAAGGCTTGGTCAATATAAAATAAGGGTTCGGATTTCATCACCGCTCCCTTCTTGCCCGCCTTAGGAAAACAAAACCGAACGCGAACCTAAGCCTTAAAATTTGGAATAGAACGAGACCGATAGGGTAACGAGCTTAATAGGAAACTCGTTCGAAAATATTGGTTGCTCTTTAAGCACACTTCAAAGTTCATGATGGTCTCTGTGGGTTGAATGCGTGACTGCGCCGCCTTCTAATGCGGTGAGGCCTTGGGTATCAAAGCTCTTAAGCTTCCCTCGCCTCGATTCAACTTACTTTGACTCGGATTGATTCCAGAGGGGTGTGCTCAAATTGCAACGAATTCCCTTTCGAAAGATAGAAGCTGGTCTAGAAACAATCTAAGTGGAGCCATCATGCTTTTTGTTTGCTAGATTTTATAGGTTTGATTTGGTTGAGTCGGCCTTGTTTGTGATTGTGTAGAATTCCCTTGCAATTAAGAATGTCGAATTGGTATGATAGAAGCCAATACAATGAGTATCGACCTGAATTTGAATATGGATATCATCAGTTTTATGACCATAGTGTGAATAGTGGTTGGGAACGCCAACCTTTTGAAGGTTATGGGTCATACCATGGTGAGCCCAATTACTATACACACGTGCATCAGTCATACGAGCAAGAAGATTATAGTACTAGTTCTTCGTCTCTATAGGATACAATCAAACTATTGAAAAGTAGTCCTTATTATGATCCTTCAGTTCCTATTCCTTCTTTAGAGGAGACTCTCAGGAATTTAACAGAGTCATCACGTAAGTTAACTGAATCGACGTATAAATTAGATGAGGTGAACAACGTAATTATGGATGAAAGGACTGCAGGAACGACTGAATCTTCTTTGGAAGATATCCTCCATATGTTAAGTGAAAACTTAGATCCAACCCTTAGGTAGCTTTCCTTAGAAGAGACCCTTGAGAGGATAACTGAGTCGACACGTAAACTTGAGTTAGAGACGAACGAAAGTATTGCTCGAAATAATCTAAATCTCTAAAATAGTGTTTCCAATCTTACCTTTGATATCAATAGTGAATATCTACCTGATTTAGAGGACGAGGTTAGAATAAAAGACACTACTTATTTAGATAAGGTTTAATTATCTTCATACTATTATGATGACGAGGATAGTAGTAATGAAGAATCTGAAATATGTAGGCATAGTGATCAGGAATCTAGTAATCCAATCGAGCTTTATAGTGATTATATTATTTCTAGTTCAAATCCAAATAATTTTTATGATTATTCACCTATTCAAAAGGATGAGGATTTGATTAGGGATACCACCGTTTTAGACGATGTAGTTTTTTCTTTTGATCACGAAGCTGATAGCGGTTTAGAGGAACGAGTTTATTCCGAAAATGTTGTTTTAGAGTCTAGCGACTTAGAAACAATAAATCTAGACGAAGAAGATAGACCCGTAGAGATGAGTAAAGATGCACTACCAGATAATAACTTAGAAGAATCAATTGACCATTTCCAAGAATCTGATGATCTAGAAATGATGGAGATTGTGACTAGTCTATTTAGAGACACTGAAAACTCTAAATTTGGGGGTGATTATCACTTCCCTAGTGCCGTACCTTTAACTCTTAGAAAGTCCCCTCACATAGGACTTGATATACATGCCTCAACCATCTTACAAGATTACCTTCATAGTCGTTTTCCTGAACCTCATGATGTCCAGGAACAAGTTCAGTCGTTAGAAACCCATCCTCTGGTTGATGTAGTTTGCCCAGGCTATGATACCCAGATTGACTTTGTCTTCTCACCAAATAGTTTTTTTCCAACTGTGGGAACATATAGATTTCAAATGTGTCGAATATTAAGTTGTGAGACTAAACCTAAATGCCTTAGAAAATTAGAATTGACACATTTGCCTAAGAATGACCACTACTCTCACTGTGGTCAACTATGTAAGTCATATCTGATTCACTTAGAGGATCCAAAATTATTTAGGTTATTACTTCATGATTCTAAGTTCTTATTTGAGTTTCTGCAGACTCTAAGACCTATTGATTCGGATCCCATCTATGAAGAAACACAACCAATGAAAATATTCTATTTAGACCTTTTCATAGAACCTGAACCTGAGCCGCAATTAGCGATAGTTATCAGGAAACTAGGTAAGGGCATGCTAGTCTTGTCCATTTTCTTGGTTCACTGCAGTTTCCTTTTGTCAGCTCTTTTTGGTTTTAAAGACCCACGGTTATTCCGGCTACTGTTATACGGTTCGAGTTGACTAAACCTTTCCCAAGTCTGGCTGAATACTTTAAACTTAGCACTTCTTGGGAGGTAACCCAATCTCATGCAACACGGTAATATCCTTCCTTAACTCTTTTGCTTCAAATGGTAACAGTTTCTCCTTGTTCATGCTTTTAGTTTCATCTTTAGAACATTGAGGACAATGTTAGATTTAAGTTTGGGGGTATGGGAGAAACTTTTTAGTTGCAATAAATAGACTCCAGAGCCTAGAAATTTATGCCTATTAAGGATAACACTAACCAATCTAAGTGGATGGAAGCATCTTGGTTATAAGAGTTGAGGAACCAATCTGATTAGATGGAAACATCTATAGAGTCTATTCATAAAAGCACATAGCTCAGGTGTTAGAATTTTTTTTTAAAAAAAACATGGTAGTTTCGCCATATCTCGTCGAATCCCAATCCTTCTGTTTTTATTTTTCTTTAAGTGATTTGGTGGGGTACACGATTCAAGTTGTTACCAATGCTAGGGTGGAATAGAGTGACTGAGATACCCAAAAAAAAAGAAATTTTTTTTTGAGACCTGGCCATTAGACCAAACGGAATAAAATTCAATAAAGTAAACCACTGGTACCCTTGTATACGCCAGTTGTGTTGACCTAGAGTTAAGATTATTGATCACTGGTCCCCTTGTATATGCCAGTGTGTTGATATTAGTCAGACCGGTATCTCAGTCATTTAGGTTAGGTTCACCTTGGCAGAGGCCTTCAGACAGATATGGGAAACACCATCACTTAGAACCATCTATTTTCTCTTTATCCATCTTCTTAATCTTTCCATGTGATTGGTTGACTCCGGTTATGATGTCCAGAAACTATCTGAGTAGAGATCTGTCACTTTATATGAATTTTAGTATGCTTGAGTGTAAACTCGTGTACAACAATTGGAATTTCGTATCAGGATTCTTCCTCTTAGAGTCAATAATTGTATGCCAACCGAGGAGGTTCTTTAGTGCTTTCTAAGATTTTGCCTAAATATCTAGAGTCTGGAGTATTGGTTTTGTGGGTACACCTCTGGTAAACCCTCCCGAGTTTATAACTCGGTCTTTTTATTTTCTGGAATAAATTTGCTCGAGGACTAGCAAATAATAAGTCTGGGGGTATTTGATAGACACATTTTTGTGTCTAATATGTCTCAATTGTATGTATTGTTAGTGCTCGATTTTCTATTTATTGTGTTATTTTATGTCTTTGTAGGAAATTTTAGAGAAATAAGCCCTTGCGGCGAAGTGGGCTCAATAAGTGATGTTTTACACCCCGGAGAGAAGTACTAAAGGCACCCCAGAAATGCACCGGAGGCACCCCAGAAATGTACCGGAAACATCCAAGAAATGTCCCGGGGAACCTAGAAAAAATTACTATTTCCACCAAAATTACTATTCGCACCCCAACACTTTGGATAAGGGGCGACCTTCTTCCAAAATCCAAAAAAACAAATTTTGGCGGGAAGATATTTTTCTCTCTGGCAGAATTTTCGATTGATTTTTGATGGTGTTCTAGGGAGATTCAATGGCTGAAATTTGGTAGGATGTTGTTAATTAGCCTGAGGAAGATATTGTGGGTATCTAATTTGTCTGGAATTGGCTAGGGAAGCCACGAGCTCAAAACAGAGCTGCACGTACAGGGAAGAGACAATCTCGAGTTCTGGAAGGATTTAAGCGTGTTCTGATGATGTGTCAAGGTTCGAGCAGCACTATGGGTTATGAATAAATGATTTGGAACGTGCTGGGGGACATATAACGCGTGAAGAATCTATTCCAGGAAATTTCTGTTCGAGAAAATAAAGAAAATATTCCTAGTTATGAAGATCTTTTACGAGTTATTGAGAAGGATTCGGGGCTCCTGTTGAGTATAAAAAGTCTTCTGGGGTCAATTAGAAAGGCTGTAGAGTGTTGGGAGGAGGGAAGAGAGCTAGCAGAGTCGAGAATCATCAACTCTCTCTGCTGCTGCTGCTGTTCATGATGAAGATGAAGAACGTGAAGAACAGACTGCTGAAGACAGTGATAGGGCCGTCGTATTGTAGGTCGTAAAGCGCGACTACGACATCTTTTTCCTCTTATCGTTTTCGTTTTGTCACGGTGAACATCGCCTTTGCAACAGTTATTTCTGTTGCAATTTTTCTGTTCACTTGTTTTACTCCTTTTAATCAACTTTTTGAGCTTAATACATGTATTTTGAGATTATGATTAATATGAGGAGCTAAACCCCAACACTGGGGTGACAGAGGAAGCCTTATTTCACACTTGGATAATTATATTTAATTCTTTTCATGACTTTTGCACTAATTTTAATTGAATTAAGATTTTAATTAATTATTTGTGATTTTATTAGATGGAGCATGCTTAGTCCTAGGGATTCTTGATGCGCCATGCTTACAAAATACAAATAATATTTTTATAAAATAAACTTTGGCAATAAATTAGAGTCAATATATTTTATATATTTTTCGAGCTTTTATTGATAAAAGAATTATTATTTGAACCTTAGTAATGAATTTGGCGGAATCCTAAGCCCTAGTAACTCTCGCACCATTGTCAATATTATTGTATATATAATATTTATTAAATCTAGAAATCTTTTACCTTCACAAGTCTGATAGGAATCCATGTTTACCACTATTACTACAACCCCGGAAAATCTATAATCATTTTGGCGCCGCCGACGCGGATTTTTTTTTAGGCAGAATTTTTTTTTAGGGTTTATTATTTTTTTTTTCTTTGTTCTTTTTTACGTTCTTTGGGTATTTGTCTATGTGATACATGTTTTGAGGCTTGGATCGAAAAAAAAAAAGAAGAAGAAGTTGTCAAAGATTTTTGGCGATTTCATAAAGACTAGGAGCAAATCTTAAAGCAAAAAGAACGGAAAGAAGACGAAGAATTTATTTTTTTTATTATAATTTTTTTTTATTTATTTATTATTATTATTAATTTTTTTAGAAACTGTAATTAAGGTTTTTATTTTTGTAATTTATTTTTTATTTTGGACATTGAACATTGGACATTTTTTTAAACCCTACGGAAGGGTTATTAAATAAAAAAAAATTATATACAAACTGTTTGCAGGGAAGGACGACGATTACTATATCGTCTCGGCCCCTCGGGTTCGCACACTGACACCGGAGTCAGTGGCCCGAGTCGACTTCAGCGGTTCTTCGCTCGTCTGGTACGGGAGGTAAACTTCTAAACACCTGCGAATCTCCTGCAAGCGGGTTTACTGTTTGCCTTAAGGTGAATATATGCTGAGGATTTGAATTGTACTGTCTTTATTTTCCTAGTAAAGGGAAAGGCTTGGCTAATATAAGATAAGGGTTCGGATTTCATCACCGCTCCCTTCTTGCCCGCCTAAGGAAAACAAAACCGAACGCGAACCTAAGCCTTAAAATTTGGAATAGAACGAGACCGATAGGGTAACGAGCTTAAAAGGAAACTCGTTCGAAAAATATTGGTTGCTCTTTAAGCACACTTCAAAGTTCATGATGGTCTCTGTGGGTTGAATGCGTGACTGCGCCGCCTTCTAATGCGGTGAGGTCTTGGGTATCAAAGCTCTTAAGCTTCCCTCGCCTCGATTCAACTTAATTTGACTCGGATTGATTCCAGAGGGGTGTGCTCAAATTGCAACGAATTCCCTTTCGAAAGATAGAAGCTGGTCTAGAAACAATTTAAGTGGAGCCATCATGCTTTTTGTTTGCTAGATTTTATAGGTTTGATTTGGTTGAGTCGGCCTTGTTTGTGATTGTGTAGAATTCCCTTGCAATTAAGAATGTCGAACTGGTATGATAGAAGCCAATACAATGAGTATCGACCTGAATTTGAATATGGACATCATCAGTTTTATGACCATAGTATGAATAGTGGTTGGGAACGCCAACCTTTTGAAGGTTATGGGTCATACCATGGTGAGCCCAATTACTATACACACGTGCATCAGTCATACGAGCAAGAAGATTATAGTACTAGTTCTTCGTCTCTAGAGGATACAATCAAACTATTGAAAAGTAGTCCTTATTATGATCCTTCAGTTCCTATTCCTTCTTTAGAGGAGACTCTCAGGAATTTAACAGAGTCATCACGTAAGTTAACTGAATCGACGTATAAATTAGATGAGGTGAACAACGTAGTTATGGATGAAAGGACTGCAGGAACGACTGAATCTTCTTTGGAAGATATCCTCCATATGTTAAGTGAAAACTTATATCCAACCCTTAGGGAGCTTTC